>NC_084552.2:17922500-17947500 GCF_033978685.3 Nerophis lumbriciformis | reverse complement strand
GAGAAGCGCAGCGAGGGAAGGGAAACGCCAGAGGAGGAAGATGGGCCCTGCAGCCAACACCACAACAAACACTAACTTCATATGCCCCCATTGCAATAGACCATGTGGCTCTCGTATTGGACTTTTTAGTCACCTCAAAACTCACCAATAGAAGAAGTGGAAGTCATCATCGGATACGATGGACTACCATAAGTGTGTGTGTGTGTGTGTGTGTGTGTGTGTGTGTGTGTGTGTGTGTGTGTGTGTGTGTGTGTGTGTGTGTGAAGATGAGGTGGATCATTTTGACTTGGTTATTTGAAAAGAAGCTCGCCTGCTGACAAAGTGTGGGCACCCCTGGATTGGAGGAAGTAGGAAGGAAGGCAAGATTGTTTTATTAATATCTCTGCAATGCCTCCACAGTTTGATTTAAATTTGTTGGGATTTATGCAGATTCCAAATACAAATACGCAGGTACCATCAGGTAAAAAAAAGTTGGTTTTGCATAATAGGGCCCCTTTAAATGCTGACATGAATACAAAACGTATTTCCCCATTACACAGGCCCATAGGTGGATTAATGAACGGGCCTACCGGGCCCAGGCCCAGGGGGCCAGAGGCCCCAAGGGGCCAGGCCAACTTGGCCCCGCGGCCGCGACGCATGCAAAACTACTTTTGCAAAAATAATAATCTTAGGCCCCAAGTGGCCAGGCCAACTTGGCCCCGCGGCCATGATCCATAGACGGTCAGAGGCCCCAAGGGGCGAGGTCAACTTGGCCCCGCGGCCACGACCCACAGAGGGTCATAGGCCCCAAAGGGCCAGGCCAACTTGGCCCCGCGGCTGCGACCCACAGAAGGCCAGAGGCCCCAAGGGGCCAGGTCAACTTGGCCCCGCGGCCACGATCCATAGAGGGTAAGAGGCCCCAACGGGCCAGGTCAACTTGGCCCCGCGGCCGCGACCCACAGAGGGCCTGAGGCCCCAAGGGGTCAGGCCAACTTGGCCCCGCGGCCACGATCCATAGAGGGCCAGAGGCCCCGAGGGGTCATGCCAACTTGGACCCGATCCATAGAGGGTCAGAGGCCCCAAGGGGCCAGGCCAACTTGGCCCCGCGGCCACGATCCACAGAGGGCCAGAGGCTCTCAATCAATATTATCAAAGCTAATTCTCAAATTGGATCACACAATCTCACTCACATATTCTTTATCAATTATTAAAGGTTGTTTCTGAATTTTGATCACAGAACTTAATGCAAATATTCTTGATTGATTGGCAAAGCTCATTCTCAAATTTTGATTACACAACCTTACTCTGACAAATTATCATTATCAAAAAGCTCTATCTCGAATTTGGATCACAGAATCTCACTCAAGTATTCTTAGCTGTGCCCCTCCCCCATCGAGTCTTTCATAAACCGGTCTGTTCTTTTAGAATCTCCTCATTTGGTACTTTGAACTCGTGAGTGACTGCTCAAAATTTGGTTTCCTTTCCCTCAGTTCAGACTCAGAGATAATTTGAAATCATTCCACAAGAAGTTTAACGTGCACACACACACACACACACACTTGAGTTGAGCATTACTTGGAAATTCTTATATTTTCCATTTTGCTGTTATTATCAGCATCTTCCCATTTTGTCCTTTTCTTTCAAAAAAGTTTACAGTCTGACATTTGTCACTGCTGTCAGTTAATAACTTTTTGGTCTTTGACCCATTTTGTCATTTTCTCGATTCGATCGTCACTGACCACTCTCTCCTGTCTGGCAGACATCGTTGCTGCCATCATAGCCAGCAAGCTGCCTGCAGATAGCAACATTTTGGTGTCCTTTGTGAAAATATTTAGAAAGTAGACAAAAGTACACAAAGTTGTACAACTATTATCTTTATGATCTTTTTGTTTGTTTGTTTGTTTCTCTGTTACTGTGTGTGGCCAATTAAGCAACTTTTGGCCATACCTGGCTGGTGACATTTAGCGACTTTCTGGTTGTTGTTAAAATTAATAATAGCAACAGTTCTCTTCATCTTAATGCAATTTATTGTGTCTGTCTCTCCACATTTTGCCATTAGGTACTTAGCTCTTGTTGGTCAGTCACTCTAAGGTACATTGTTGCTGCCATCATAGCTAGCAAGCTGCCTGCAGATAGCGACATTTTGGTGTCCTTTGAGAAATATTAAGAAAGAAGACAAAAGTACAAGACATTGTACGATTACTATCTTTTTAAAAATTATTTGTTTCACTGTCAGTGTGATTGAGCGACTTTACCGCTAGATTTCGCGTCTTTTGGCCATACCTGGCTAGCGACTGAAAACATCATTTAGCGACTTTTTGGTTGTGAAGATAAGTGGTAAAAGCAGATCTGCCTGTTGGTCTTCCCACATTTTGCCATTTGATACTTTGCACTCTTGTTGGTCACTCCAAAGCATTTGTCCCTGCCTTCAGCTAGTCACTTGGCTCTTTTGGAATTTATTTCACTGTAATTGGCTCTCTCTTTCTCCTCAGTACAAATCAGTCTGTTCCCTTGCCATTCATCACTGACCACTCCGCTCTCCTGTCTGTCAGACATTGTTGCTGCATGCAGATAGCTTAGGGTCCTTAGTGAAAATATCAGAAGAGAAAAGTACACAATTATCTTAATCATCTTTTTTTATTCACTGTCAGTCCTTCAGTGAGTCCCAGTGTGTTGGCGATTAAGCAACGTTGGCATTCGATTTAGAGACTTTTGGCCATACATGACTGGCGACTCAAAACGTCATCTAGTGACTTTCGCTGTCTGAGTTTAGCATTGATTGGAAATCTGTTATCAGTTCTTATAGAAATCAGCTGATTTCTGCTTTTGACTGTTAATGCTAGATTGCTAGTTTTGAAAATTGCATCACTCACACACACACACACACACACACACACACACACACACACACACACACACACACACACACACACACACACACACACACACACACACACACACACACATAGTTGGTTAAGCTGTTGTGATAGGCAAAGAGCCAATGTGCACAGAAAGAAGGGAAATATGGATCATAAACGTCTAAGTGGAGGAGCTAGAAAAAAAATTCAGCAAGAAAAGAAAAAAAAGGAATCAGTTTTACTTGAGAGTGTTCCAAATATCTCCAGCTTCTTCAGTACAAAGACATCTGCTGAAAGCAATTCTATAAATGCTACTGCAAATTCAGCTAAGGTTAGCAATGCACCTGAGCTAGCATGTAGCTCCCAAGATCCTGAGACCACTACAAGTGTACGCACTGAACCAAATGCTTCGGATGCTAATGATTCAACCAACTCAGCAGTAGCCAGTTGCTCGGATGAATGTGAGGTCACTGCACCTCTGGACAGCATAGAAAATGAGTTGAATCTTTCTTCAACACCATCTACAGTGACAACTCTACCTAGTGATCCCGCTAAATGGGCTGATACCCTCACTGAGTCAATGAAGGAAGTTCTTATTCAAAGAGGTGCAAAATCATTTCACAACCGTCACAGCCATTATCCAGCTTCTGTGAGGAACAGTGGGCTAGGAGGCAAAACCCGATGCCTAAACAATGAACATTTTACTTCACACCTGCCCAATGGACAACGAGTACAAAGAGAGTGGATGATGTACTCTCCCTCTACTGGTAATGTTTACTGCTTTGCATGCAAACTGTTTTCCCCAAAAACGCATTCTTTTGTGACAGGCTATTGTGATTGGAAACACTCAGAAAGATTTGGTGAACATGAGCGAAGTGCTGAGCACATAACCTGCATGCAAGCAGTCTTGAACCGCGCCACAGGTGCCACAGTTGATGCAGACCTGTTCAAACAGTTTCAGGCAGAGAGCAGCTATTGGAGGCAGGTGTTACAAAGAGTTGTTGCAGTCATTAAATTCCTTGCAGAAAGGGGCCTTGCATTTAGGGGTAAAAATGAATCGTTAGGGTCTCCTCTCAATGGGAACTACCTTGGTATTCTGGAGGTCCTGGCTGAATTTGATCCCTTTCTAAAGGATCACATCAGAAAGTTTGGGCAGATGGGTCGAGGTAATACCTCATATCTGTCCTCCACCATTTGTGAGGAATTCATTGAATTGATGGGTGCAAAAACCAAACAGGCTATAGCAGATGAACTGCAAGCAAGCAAATACTACTCTATCATTGTGGATTCAACCCCAGATTTATCTCATGTGGACCAATTGACATTCATATTCCGTTTTGTTAGCAAAGAGGGCAGTGTTGTTGAACGCTTTGTGGGTTTTGAGCCCATTACTAGCCATACAGGTGAAAGTTTGGCTAACTGTGTCATGTCTGTGTTGGAAAATCTAGGGTTAGAGCTGTCAAATTGCAGGGGGCAGGCTTATGATAATGCCAGCAACATGTCAGGGAGGTATAATGGGTTGCAGGCTCACTTAAAGAAAAGCAACCCATTAATACACTATATTCCATGTGCAGCTCACTCTTTGAATTTGGTGGGAGTCAACAGCTTTGACAGATGTGGAAATGAAGTCTCTAAGTATTTTGACTTGATTCAGTCTATTTACAACTTCACAACTGCATCCACACACCGATGGGACAGGGTATTTGGCAATTCCAACATAGATCTCACACTTAAAGCTTTATCCAACACGCGTTGGAGTTGCCGTGCAGAATCTACCAAAGCACTGTGGCAGAACTACAGTAAAATAAGAGCAGCACTACAGGGTATTTCCACTGATGACACAGAGAAACGAGACACACAAACTGAAGCTGACAGTCTAGTGCGGAAGCTGGATTCACTTGAGATGGCCTTCATGGCAGGCTTTTGGGACACTGTTCTGTCCAGATTTCAGGCCACAAGTCTGCAACTTCAAAAAGCAGACATGGACCTTGGTACAGCAGTTAGATTGCTGGAATCTCTGCGCACCTTTGTTCTCTCCCAAAGAGATCTATTTGATCATTTTGAGCAGAAAGCCTTAAACATGTTGGGTGGCACCCCATCTTACAGGGCTGAACGGACGAAGAAACGTAAAAAGTTTGCTGATGAATCAGCATCCCCAGATGTTGTGCTTGAGGGAAGGCAACTGTTTCAAATAGAGACATTTATTGCCTCTATTGATCAACTGAGTTCAAGCCTTAATCACCGTCTGGAGGCCTACAAACATCTGAACAATTTGTTCAGTGTCCTTTTCTCTTTGGATACAGAGTCCAATGCTTCAGTCCTTCACAAGGCCAAGATTCTCACTGAATCATACTCATCTGACCTCAATGAAAGTCTTGGACAGGAGCTTATACAGTTCAAATCTTTTATACAGCTCAACAACACTGATGAGGAGAGGACCCCTTCAGGACTGCTCAAAACAATAATACATTTTGGACTACAGCCTACGTTTCCTAATACATACATTGCGCTACAGATTTTTCTCACTCTACCGGTCAGTAACTGTGAGGGAGAACGCTCATTCTCTCTTTTGTCAAGAGTCAAAAATGAGCTGCGCACAAGAATGACTCAGAAAAGATTAAATGCGTTATCTCTAATGGCAATTGAGAGTGAGCTGACAAGAGAGTTGGACTTCAATGATGTGGTGGATGATTTTGCGAAATTGAAAGCACGAAAGAAACCCCTTGCTTAAAGGTGCACTGTGTAAGATTTTTAGGTTGTTATTTCCAGAATTCACCCATTCACTAATGTTAGGCTACCTGTTTTCATGAATACTTACCACCACCATAAAATTCTAAGTATCCATTATGACTGGGAGAATTGCACTTTCGCCATTTCTGGGAACTGTCTGTCACCGGGATTCTGAAGATAGGATTGACTTTAGGCAGAAGCTTGTTGCTTTCTCTGGCAAACTGAACCTCAAGCTTCATTCTCTGCAGCTTTGCATTCTTGTTCAGACTTTCATCGACAAGGAACTTTTCAACTTCCCCACTATCGTGAAGGGGCCACCAAAAGATTTCAGTGTGTCCAGCATGTCTAGTCTCTTCTTCTCCTGTCTTTGAGCCATCTCTTGTTTCTCGTCAGCCCAACTCTCGAATTTTGCCTTCATGAGTTTACTCCAGTTGAGTTCAACCTCTCTTTTTGCTTGTGCTGCTGCCTTGAAACCTCTGAAGCTCCTGGCTCTTCTGTAAAATTATTGACCTATTGACTGCGTTCAGTGTGCCCAACTTCTTCAGTCTGTAGTCCACCTTGCCACATTGTCTCTCCATCCCAATGTTGTGCACAGGGGTGCCATCAATGTTACTAGCCTGTTCACTGACAGGGTCCATTGGGAAGGTCTCCTCATCCATCCCATAGTCCATCCTCTGCCTGGCCAGGACAGTCTTCAGATGGGGCAGCATGAGATCTGTCAGCTGCTTCACTTCATCCAAGTATTCGGCAGCCACGTCTGACACCGAGTTCAGGACATGTCCAGTGCCTGTCCAGCCACTATAGCATTCTTGCTGTCTACATCCAGATCCACCATGAAACTCTGTAGCACTTGCTCCATCTTCATATCGGCCTCCGCCAACCGCATCACTTTATTCATGGCACTGCTGAAGCCCAGTGTAGTGTGGGTGCCACAAAAAATCTGCCCTGCTGGTTTTTCCAAGTTGTTCATCTCTGCCAACAGCTTTGAAAAGCCTTTGTTGTGCTCTGTGCTGTCAGTCATATGTGCATCTACAAGTTTATAAACATCCTCCACATTGACTCCTCTGACCGACGCCAGTATTTCGAACCCCATATCCACTTGCATTTCTATGTCCTCAGTGGTCTCTCGGTGAATGGGTAAGACAGGCAGAGGAAATGGGCTATCTTGACCTGCATGCAGCCCTTGTACCATGAACTGGCCTACACCTTTCTTTGTGGTGCTCTCCGATGCATGTGTTATCATTTTACCTTTCTCCTTCTCCTCCTCAAGCTTTCCCACAAAATAGATACAGACTTTGAGCCTCAATTTGCTGCACAGCTGCCGTTATGCCAAAGTGTTTTCCTAAGATATTATTTTATTTTTAATGATAGAAGGGAGGAAAAGGTGGCAAAAATCATGTCCAATTTAGTTTTTTGGGTGGGGTGGGGGGTTTATTTCATGATAGGTACCAACTTCCAATACATAATATCTCTCAAATGACCCAATGCACCATCACTGAAGTGGGCGTAATCATTTTCCAAAATTTTTATTTTTAGGCCATTTATCCCCTCCCCCTACCTGTGTCTGTGTGAAACCTGTGCTTGTCTGTGTGGTATACCTAATAGTGTGTGTACAGTATGTGCACTCTTCTGTACAGTACAGTGTGCATGTCTGTTCACAGTATACAGTATTTCTTGCATAGTGCGTGCATGTGTGTGCGCGTGCACGCGCGGGGTTGAGGGGCCAAGACCATGTCAGGCCCAGGGGGCCAAAATTTCTTAATCCGCCCCTGCACAGGCCATACCCCAATCCAGACTTGTATATACATATTGCTGTCTGAGCAACTAAACTATTCAATTGTGCACATTGAACCTACAAACCCCGTTTCCATATGAGTTGGGAAATTCTGTCTATAAACAAAATACAATGATTTTCAAATCATTTTCAACCCATATTCAGTTGAATATGCTACAAAGACAACATATTTGATGTTCAAACTGATAAACATTTTTTTTTTTTTTGCAAATAATCATTAACTTTAGAATTTGATGCCAGCAACACGTGACAAAGAAGTTGGGAACGGTGGCAATGAATACTGATAAAGTTGAGGAATGCTCATCAAACACTTATTTGGAACATCCCACAGGTGAACAGACAAATTGGGAAAAGGTGGGTGCCATGATTGGGTATAAAAGTAGATTCCATGAAATGCTCAGTCATTCACAAACAAGGATGGGGCGAGGGTCACCACTTTGTCAACAACTGCGTGAGCAAATTGTTGAACAGTTTAAGAAAAGCCTTTCTCAACCAGCTATTGCAAGGAATTTAGGGATTTCACCATCTATGGTCCGAAATATCATCCAAGGGTTCAGAGAATCTGGAGAAATCACTGCACGTAAGCAGCTAAGCCTGTGACCTTCGATCCCTCAGGCTGTACTGCATCCACAAGCCACATCAGTGTGTAAAGGATATCACCACATGGGCTCAGGAACACTTCAGAAACCCACTGTCAGTAACTACAGTTGGTCGCTACATCTGTAAGTGCAAGTTAAAACTCTCCTATGCAAGGCGAAAACCGTTTATCAACAACACCCAGAAACGCTGTCGGCTTTGCTGGGCCTGAGCTCATCTAAGATGGACTGATACAAAGTGGAAAAGTGTTCTGTGGTCTGACGAGTCCACATTTCAAATTGTTTTTGGAAACTGTGGACGTCGTGTCCTATGGACCAAATAGGAAAAGAACCATCCGGATTGTTATAGGCGCAAAGGTGAAAAGCCATCATCTGTGATGGTATGGGGGTGTATTAGTGCCCAAGACATGGGTAACTTACACATCTGTGAAGGCGCCATTAATGCTGTTGCCATCCAAGCAACGTTACCATGGACGCCCCTGCTTATTTCAGCAAGACAATGCCAAGCCATGTGTTACATCACCGTGGCTTCATAGTAAAAGAGTGCGGGTACTAGACTGGCCTGCCTGTAGACCAGACCTGTCTCCCATTGAAAATGTGTGGCGCATTATGAAGCCTAAAATACCACAACGGAGACCCCCAGACTGTTGAACAACTTAAGCTGTACATCAAGCAAGAATGGGAAAGAATTCCACCTGAGAAGCTTAAAAAATGTGTCTCCTCAGTTCCCAAACGTTTATTGACTGTTAAAAGGAAAGGCCATGTAACACAGTGGTGAACATGCCCTTTCCTAACTACTTTGGCACATGTTGCAGCCATGAAATTCTAAGTGAATTATTATTTGTAAAAAAAAAAAAAATAAAGTTTATGAGTTTGAACATCAAATATCTTGTCTTTGTAGTGCATTCAATTGAATATGTTGAAAAGGATTTGCAAATCATTGTATTCCGTTTATATTTACATCTAACACAATTTCCCACCTCATATGGAAACGGGGTTTGTACAAGCTGTTCTATTTTAGAACATATATTATATATATGACATGCAGTGGTGTGCCGTCAGGGCCAGCAAGGCCTTCTCTGCTGGCCTAACATAACCAGAAATCATGATCATAATTAAAAGTAATTTTTCATTTACTTTCCCTAAATATCTAAAAGTATTCATATTCCCTTCATGTCATATAATGCTCCTTCAAGCGCTGTTGTTTTTAGTTTATAGAGTTTTCATCCAATCAGAATTCAGCTAGCTTATGTTGCCATGCTGTACCAAATCTGCCGCAGGCCTTCAGATTCAGCAATGCTGGCGTCTGTGCACTGTAAACGAACACACATACTGTCACATACAGTGACAGACAGTTGCGATAGCCAATCAGATCACGCGTCTTTGTCAGTAAGGCCTTCTAGATGGCCTAAGGCAGATATATAGTAATGTTTTGAGCCAGATAGGGCTGGGCGATATATCGAATATACTCGTCATATCACGGGTTTGTCTCTGTGTGATATACAAAATGACTATATCGTGATATTCGAGTATACGTTCTCACGCAGTTGCTTTTAGCTGCGGGCATTACACTACAGGCGTTTCTCACTCTCTTGTTTCTCCTTCTCACAGAGACGTGAAACAAGCGCACCTTCTTACATACATCACATACTGTCGCGTCATACGCCCTCGCTGAGCAGAGAGGTAGCAGCATGGGTAACATTAGCTGTGATGCTAGCGAAGCGGTGCGAGTGGTAATACGAGAGAGAGAAGGTGCGAATCTGATAACAAATGAAGGAATAATTAATTCCCAAGAAAAACAGCAGGGGGTCCATTGTCTGGCGGTGGTTTGGCGTCAAGCGCGAAGATGTCGAACAGACAACCGTAATATGTCAAGTATACGGCAAAAGCGTTGCTACAAAAAGTAGCGTTACTGCTAATTTGTAGCATCACTTGAAAAGTCACCCGCTAGAGAATGAAGAGTGCTTGAAACTCTGCATGCCAACATCTCCGGCCGGTGCCACACCAACAAAATGCCCAAGCAACAATTTCCAGATCAACACCGTATGAAACAAATTCAAGTCAACAACAGAAAGAGATAACATCTGCAGTAACCTACCACATAGCGAAGGACATACACTATTTGATTTCCTATTATGCAGCTCATTTATATTTGACAGTTATTGAAATAGCTTGTGTGACATCATGCACAAAAGTGCACTTTATTTGTTTTAAACTATTGTAGTGGCGTTCTGTACAAAAAGTGCACTTTAATTTCGTGTTGTTTTGATATGTCATCTTAGTGACATAATGCACAAAAGTGCACTAATAGGTTGTTTTAAAATGTCTCTGACAATCTTGCACTTTCTGTTTTGGAAATGACATTGTTTGTGCCACTGCTTAACTGTTTAATAAATACAGTTTTGGTAAATTGACTTAGTTGTGATTTCCCTCTCTGCATGAAAGTTTAAAATGAGCATATATTAATGCAGTATTTTAATGTAGACATTTAAAATCATCATACTGGTGTGATTATATGCATCAAGTGTTAATTAAGGCTAAGGCAAAATATCGAGATGTATATTGTGTATCGTGAAATGGCCTAAAAATATCGAGATATTAATAAAAGGCCATATCACCCAGCCCTAGAGCCAGGTAACATTAGAACTCCATTACCCACAGTAGTAAAACTATGCGGTAGTGGGATGTTTTGGATAAGCATGCTATGGAGTAAACTTTAAGAAGTCAGCCAACACGCCTCGTCTGCATCTTTTATGATTAGACAAGACAACATGCAAAGCCATTTTCAAGAAGGATATTTAAAGAGAAACTACATCTTGTGAGACCATCTTGGCCAACCCCGGAAAGCTCAGCTGTCGATGAAATGTGAGTTCAGATATTTTATTTCTTTTTTTTTTCACGTTTAAAATGTTTTTTGCAATTTAAATTTTGACAGTACCACATAAGATATGTCTTGCTGATGCGGGTTTAATGATTTTTAAATGCGCCAAAAAATAACCAGTTTTGTACAATGCCCAGTAGGGCGTAAATGTTTTCCTGTATAGTATTTCTCCAGCAATGGTCATGTGGTGACATCAATTATGGTATTTTGAGAGGTAATCATTGAAGTCGGACATCACTGAAGGCCTAGATGGGAAACGCACGGCCCACCACTGATGACTTTAACAGGGAGTGAACTCGAATGATATCACATCTCGCAGATGTGCAACTCTTGTTTTGCCTTCATCATTAAAAACACTAAAACAATTATAAATTAAAACGGAAGAAGATAAACAAATTCAAACACTCAATAATGTGTCGCTTAAAAAGCTAAATCAATATTTAAAATGTCTTCTGGCAAGAAAAGTATGGAAGAGTGTGTATTTTATCTTTTGAATAAATATTTGAGTGTGTGTATAAGTACCTTTTAAGCACATTCAACAGTAACGTGATAATAATGATAGTGGTGCATTGAAAGGTTTGTTGTAATGTGTGCCACTTCCACAATACTACAGGTCAGTCACAATAACACTGCTGTAGTTTGCTCTTTTAAGCTCCAAAGTCAGGGACAGCTGCTTATAAAAATTCAGCTATGTTTCCTCTGTGTGAGACTCGAAAAGGGGGCCAAGTTTCTTCCCTGTGCCAGCGAGACAGCTTTTCTCTTAAAAGAGAAATATTGTCACACTTGAAATCTCTAGTTAATAGTAAATGATACCAATCCCAATTTATAAGGACATAATTGGACCAAAAGGCAGGAAAAGCTGTTCACCTTCCAGTTGATCCAGCCTTTGTCCTTTTCGTCCATGCTCTGCTTGAGATGTCCTCCGAGGCTCGTTAGATAAAACTGGACAAAAAAGAAACACATGCTAACGTTAGCTTATCGCTCTACCGACTCCTCTCTGACAAAATAAAATATATAATATATTCTTATCTTTTTTTAAATTAAGGTCAACAAATTCTATTTTTGTAAAATCATGTTTTATCATGTCATTTATTTCTTATGATTTTTTTTAATCTTAATTACAACTTTTTGGGGGTACAGTAGTACGAATTTTAGAGTAAAATTAGAACAGAAACACATGTTTTATTCTCTTGTGAATCGAGGCAAGCCTTGTATTATTGCTACAGTATTTTTGTGAAATTACATGTTTTTTGTCTTTGTGTAAAATTACAACCTTACCTTACATAATATTAGAGGTGGACATTTTTGTCCACCTGACGATTCGATTACGATTCCGGAGATACAATTCGATTAAAAATCAATTATTGATGCATCTTTAATCTACGTATATTGATGCAATTTTACATTTCTTATCGTTTCACTAAATAAGCATTTCGCATCACATTTCATGGAAATGTGTGCGAAACTGGAACATAAGTGCCATATAATAAAGGAACTGGTCGGATCTCTCGGTGAGGTGGCTCACTGCAGTCAGACAAATTTTAGAACTGTCTGCATTACTTTATTTACAATACAGAATATTAATAGACAAATAGTTGTTAAAACGAAACTGCATAGGTAGTGGTAAAGGGGAACTGCATTTTTGTTGGAATTTTGCCTATCATTCACAATCCTTATGTATTTATTTTTTTATGCATTGTAAATCTTAAATAAAAGGTAGCAATTGGTGGTTAACAATGCAGGTAATGGGGATCCCATCCAAACACTTTCGTAGACGTTTCATTTACATGATGTAAGTACAAACATTTGTATATAAATAATATAGTAACAGGCACATTCATAATACCGTGTAGTATTTACATATTTCAGTCATTTTAAACATTACGGCAGTGAAGTGATTTCACAGAGCACATCACAACGTTCGCTATTTCCTTTAACAAAAACAACTACTACTAATCATGACGGACTTCATGAGGGCCAACAACGATTACTTTGGGACAAACGCTGATGCAGTACGTTACATTTTTGAGCATGAATATGCGGAGAATGAGCTACAAGTTTTAGAAGCTGGGTGATATGCAAATCCAGCTATTGTGGAACACTAAGCATCTTCTAGCTGTATTGCTAAGTGCTGAACAAGAAATACAAACTACGAACATAATAAAACAATTCCTTACTGTGCAATGCCTGTTCTCACTGGGATGCTGACTGATAGGATGTTTAAATCTTTCCCCATTAGATGATCAACATTAATGCTAGGTAAAAAATGCAAACGGGCATATTGTCTCATCTTCGTCGCAATGTCTCCCAGCTATAAATTGAATTTCAAAGTTGACCTTTTTCTCGGTTTATGGTCATTATGGCTGTTATTAAAAGTAGTTCCTTTGCGTTGGCTCTTATATAGACAAAGTTGCTAATACTTGGTTGATATGCAGGTTGGAGTATTGTAGGCACTAGTTTATGGATGTTTTTTTAGAGGGCTTTAGAAGCGCAATGGATGACTGTGGCCGCCCACAGAGTTTGGTTTTTTTACATCAGGGCAGGAAAAAAATAGGACGATATTTACCGGTAATCAAAACAAAGGCAAGTTCACTAAGACGATAACCAAATTAACGAACAATTTAGTTAAGTATAAAAAAGAGCCTTAAAGGTTGACAGAAATTAAATCCAATCATATTTAATTTTGTCTTGTCGATGGGTGGGACAAGTTGGGAGGACATCCAATCACAGCTTTACAACGGGCACATTGAAAGACGGGTGGGGGTTGGTTACAAATGACAGCCAATCAAAATGCTTTTCCTCTTCAGATGAGGAAGTCAGTGGTCCCCGCCAAAAACTAAACCAAAATGTGTGGCTTTAATATGTTCCACATGGTAATATGTGTACAACTGGGATAAACTGAGGACACATTTCATTGTTACTGCTATGATGCTATTAGCCGGCCAGTCATCGATGGTGACATCACAACTGTAAGTTACATTTATTATTTCTGCCGCATGGGCGTGCATCCCTCGCAAATCCTTCACTGCTGAGGCTTCGTCTGTCCACAACTGATTACTACGTCTAAGACAAACACTTATTTTTATGGTTAAACTGATTACGGTATTACATCTAAGACAAATACTTATACGTGTGGTTAAACTGATTACTACATCCAAGACAACCATTTATACTTGTGGTTTTAAACTGAGTATTACATCAAAGACAAACACTTATACTTGCGGTTAAACTGATAATTACATCTAAGACATACACATTTGTGGGTATTGTAACGATATGTGTTTGCAATTATTTAGCCTTTATCGTGTCCCAAAAATGACAGAGTCAGCCATTACAGTGGTATTAATGAGATTGTAAAAGACTGTTGTTGATACAATGTTGATGTGCTAAAACCTCTTTGTTGTTTAAAAGCTACATACAATATTACTGTTATTTGTTCAAGCACATATTAAATATTAATAAAGTGTTTGGATGTATTGTATTCACTCAATTAATGTATTCTTGGTTGCCAAAAAGTGATTCAACCTAATACTTTGATTTTGACATATGTGCATAAATTATTAGATTACTCGAAAGAGCGATACATATATTATGATAAAGTACATACTGTACTGTTAACGTGTTAAAGTACCCTTTAAAAATCTGTAATCTTCCCTTATTGTTGGCAAAGAGTGATTCAAAGTAATATTTTGAGATTGACACATCTTATCTGTGCATCTCCCTTAGGGTAGTCCAGTAATCTATGCACAGAAGAGATGTGTCAATATCAAAATATTAGTTTCAACCCTTTTGGCAACCAAGAATACATTGGTTGAATGAATACATCTTTATTAATATGTATTATGTGCATGAACAAATAACAGTAATATTGTATGTAGCTTGTAAACAAATAGTTTTAGCACATCAACATGGGATCAATAACAGTCCTTTACAATCGCAATAATACCATAAAAATGGTCAACTGTCATTTTTTGGACAAGATAAAGGCTTAAATCATTTGAAAACATATCGTTGCACAAACTACGAATAGAAGTGATTGTCCTACACGTAGTAATCAGTTGTGTACAGACGAAGTGCCAGCAGTGCAGCTTTAGCAAGCGTGCGCGCTCACGCAACAGGAATCAATTTTTGGAAGGGGCCACACCTGAAGAAATTTAAAAAAGCCTTGCCTGTACCGGAAGTAGCAGACGAGTAGCGTGGCGTCACAGGTTGTGGAGCTCCTCACATCTGCACATTGTTTACAATCATGGCCACCAGCAGCGAGAGCGATTCGGTCCGAGAAAGCGACGATTTCCCCATTAATTTGAGCGAGGATGAAAGATTTGTGGATGAGGAAAGTGAGAGTGAAGGACTAGAGGGCAGTAGGAGCGATTCAGATAGGGAAGATGTTAAGAGAGGCGGGTGGGACCTGATATTCAGCTGGGAATGACTAAAACAGTAAATAAACAAAAGACATATATATACTCTATTAACCACAACACAACCAGGCTTATATTTAATATGCCACAAATTAACCCCGCATAACAAACACCTCCCCCCTCCCGTCCATATAACCCGCCAATACAACTCAAACACCTGCACAACACACTCAATCCCACAGCCCAAAGTACCGTTCACCTCCCCAAAGTTCATACAGCACATATATTTCCCCAAAGTCCCCAAAGTTACGTACGTGACATGCACATAGCGGCACGCACGTACGGGCAAGCGATCAAATGTTTGGAAGCCGCAGCTGCATGAGTACTCACGGTACCGCGTCTGCATATCCAACTCAAAGTCCTCCTGGTAAGAGTCTCTGTTGTCCCAGTTCTCCACAGGCCAATGGTAAAGCTTGACTGTCATCTTTCGGGAATGTAAACAATGAAACACCGGCAGTGTTTGTGATGTTGCTGCAGTCGGCCGCAATACACCGCTTCCCACCTACAGCTTTCTTCTTTGCTGTCTCCATTGTTCATTGAACAAATTGCAAAAGATTCACCAACACAGATGTCCAGAATACTGTGGAAGTTTGCGATGAAAACAGACGATTTAATAGCTGGCCACCATGCTGTCCCAAAATGTCCTCTACAGTCCGTGACGTCACGCGCAGACATCATCATACCGAGACGTTTTCAGCAGGATATTTCGCGCGAAATTTAAAATTGCACTTTAGTAAGCTAACCCGTATTGGCATGTGTTGCAATGTTAATATTTCATAATTGATATATAAACTATCAGACTGCGTGGTCTGTAGTAGTGGGTTTCAGTAGGCCTTTTACCTAAATACATATTCAACATATTAAAGTGCATTTTTTTCCCAGATGGAAAAATTAGTTTGGACGTTGTCTTTTTGTTTATTGCTATCACATGATCGCGACGGCATTTTTGCTCGTTCGTCCGTGTGGACGGGCTCATATCGCCCATCCCATTTGAAGCTGAACTATTCCCACAACAGGACATTTGGCCTTATAATCCTTTTTCTCCGCCGAGGCAAAGATTGTTAATGACTGAAAAGAGGGGTCACTCTGGTCAATAAACGCGCTCAGATGCTGAGAACGATGCAGAAAGTAAGACGTCTTAGTTCCGCTTTGGCTCAACAATTCTGATTGGCCAATATGTCTGTCACTCAGATGCAGTATCCATCTATCCACGTATTTTCTACCGCTTGTCCCTCCTGGGGTTACATAGGGGCTTGGAGTCTATCGCAGCTGCCCTCTTGGACCATTGGCTCCCTCATTGCAGGGCCTACACAGATAGAATACGTTCAGTTCAGTTCAATAGGTACACACCCACCTGGACTGGACATAAGGCTCGTCGGTTCTCCGCATAGCACCTCTGAATCTGTTTGTGAAGCTTGTGGACATCCTGACAAGTACAAGATGGGCACATTTGTGAAGCAAATGTTCAGGAATCCTGCGAGATAAGTATCCAGTTACCTTAATTAGCATAAGGTCATCAAAACTGCAGTCCACGACCAGCCTCAGCGAGCTCGGAGTGACATCTCTGCGAGGTCGTTTCCTGGCCCTGTGGTCTTCATTGTTGTTGTCCTCCTGATGAAGTTGTGTTTGTCTCTGTTGGCGACGCTGATCCTTCCTTTTTTTACGCTTCTCTCTGCAATATTCCAAATGAAAACATTACACCTTAAAGGGGCCATTTGCAACATTTACACAGATGCTTAGAGGGCGCCAACTTCCCAATGTATTTTACACAATATATCCTTCCCTCTTACGGCGTACGTACGAAACACATGCACGTGCAAGTTGTACCACCTGACCACTTATGTATGCGGTTCAGGCTCGCTGCCCGCCTCCACCACGTGAGTTTCAGGACTCAGTTCAGATTTTGCCAGGAGATTTGACAACTCATAAAAATGCCACTGGAATCAAAGAATGCCGACAAACTGAACCCAAACTGGTTACCACTATGTCATGAATAGCTAACCTGTATTGGCGACGTCAGCAGACATTTGGCAGCATATTGGTTCGGGCATGCACATTTTATTCCAAAAGACGTGGGTTCGATTCTTGGCAACGTCACTTCTCGAATGTATTTATCTCTGTAAACATTAGAATTAATACAGTAACGCATTCTGTATTAATTATTTTCAACCAGCTACCAGAAATCAGTAGCTGGATGATGGAGTTTTTGTCAAAAAAAGAAAAGAAGAATCGGCTATAACCAAAAATAGAAATTAACTAAATCTCCTCTGTTCTGTACCTCATTGTCCAAGTTACATTATATAGTCATCTTCCTCTTTATGCCTTTTCCTCAAGGTGACAGAAAAAACCTAATACAACCTGATTTGATTGAACTAGCAAAAACATTTATTGTGATTGTCATTTCTAAGAGCCATAACTGACGCAACAATTTAATGCACTATACCTTATGTGGTTAAGATGCAGCGGTTTTTAATTATACATTTGCATGCATTGAAGCTTTGAGAAATCCTCGAACAATTGGCTCAAGTGGTTTGATGCTTCATTAGGCCTCATCCACCCATCACTAGCGATTTGGATGGATGTATATTCTATTATATTTGGATGAATGTACATTCAATCATAGCGACAAAATGACTGCAAATTGTTTGTTGCTTATCTTAGACTGCTTTTGTGTATGTGTGCACGCGCTCCCTGCGCGTACCTGTGGACGAGACATGGTGAGTGACCGCCGCAATCACAATTTATGTTGTTCGGGCCGGTAAACATATTGTATGACATTAACCATATATATATATATATATATATATATATATATATATACACACATAAATATACATACATATAAATACTGTATATACATATATATATACACATAAATATACATTATATATATATACATATAAATATATATACATATATATATATATATATATATATATATATATATACATACACACATACATACATACATACATATATATATACATACATATACATATATATACATATATACATACATATACACATATATACATATATATATATACACATACATATACTGCTGTTTGCAGATGATGTGGTCCTGATGGCACCTACGGTTCGTGACCTTCAGCTTTCACTGGATTGGTTCGCAGCCGAGTGTTCAGCGGCTGGAATGAGGATCAGCATCTCCAAAACAGAGGCCATGGTTCTCAGCAGGAAACCAATGGTTTGTACAGTCCAGGTAGGGGACGAGACTCTGTCCCAGGTGGAGGAGTTTAAGTATCTCGGGGTCTTGTTCACGAGTGAGGGAAAGATGGAGAATAAAATCAGCCGGAGAATCGGAGCAGCCGGGGCAGTATTGCAGTCTCTCTGCCGCACTGTTTTGACGAAACGAGAGCTGAGCCAGAAAGCAAAGCTCTCGGTCTACCGAGCTATCTACATTCCTACTTTCACCTTGGGTCATAAAGTGTGGGTAATGACCGAAAGAATAAGATTGCGGATACAAGCGGCCGAAATGAGTTTCCTCAGAAGGGTGGCTGGCATCTCCCTTAGAGATAGGGTGAGAAGTTCAGTCACCCGAGAGAGACTCGGAGTATAGCCGCTGCTCCTTCGCTTGGAAAGGAGCCAGCTTAGGTGGTTCGGGCATCTCGTGCGGATGCCTCACGAGCGTCTCCCTAGGGAGGTCCTCGTTGCACGTCCCACTGGGAGGAGACCCCGCGGCAGGCCAAGACCAGATGGGGGGGATTACATCTCCTCTCTGGCCTGGGAACGCTTCGGGATTCCCCAGGAGGAAGTCACTAATATTGCTCTGGAGAGGGAAGTCTGGGGGTATCTGCTGGAGCTGTTGTCCCCGCGACCCGATTCCGGATAAGCGGTTGAAGATGGATGGATGGATACATACATACAGTATGTATGTATGTATGTATGTATGTATATATATATATATATATATATATATATATATATATATATATATATATATATATATATATATATATATATATATCTTAGGGACCTGTAGACTGTATCTCTGTTGCTTCAGCAGCAGAGAGTTTATTCTATCTTGACACTTTGTATTGATATTTTGTATTACATTCTTCCCTTAAATGATAATGTTTGCAGTGATTGTTTTATATGTATTTTTTATGTATGCCGCTTTAGATAAAAGCGTCTGCCAAATACTTAAACATATATAAACACCTGAAAGTCTTTATATCAGCTAAAACCACCAATCTGTTTCACTGGATTCAGAATAAAACCAAATTCTGTCTTACCCAACAATGCTAGTATTTGAATATTGTTACTTGAAGACTTATTCCTGGTTACAATTATACTGTTAAGAAAGTATTGTCTTATACTTTGCCTAAAATGAGAATGCATCATAATCAGTGGCGGCTGGTGAATTTAGGTGGGGCTGAAAGTTTGTAAACCAAACCCCTGTAGGGCCGTCATCCTCCACCACAATGAGATAAGGTAAGAACAGGACAGAAACTGCTGTGGAACTAGTGACAATGCAATATGCCATGGAAATACAATGTTAACACTTTTGTGCAAATAAGTACAGTTGCACTTGTTTTTTCAAATGTGTTTATTCTGTAAAGGAATGAGTTACATGTTTAAAATGACTGGTTAATAGTGCTATTTTGAAGTGCAATGTCACCACTATCTTTTTCCCTGCAATTTCAAATGCACTTGTTTTAATAAATAAATACAGCGTTTTAAAAGCATACACAATCTGTGTAAATACATTAGTCTGTGGTTAAAACGACTTGAAAGGACTCAAAACTCAAAATGCAGGACTTGGGACTTGACTTGAGACTTTCCAGTCATGACTTTGGACTTGACTCGGGACTTGCCTGTCTTGACTTGGGACTTGACTCGAGACTTGAGGGCAAAGACTTGAGACTTACTTGTGACCAAGTCATTGCTTTGCAAGTCACAAGTAAGTCTCAAGTCTTTGCCCTCATATATATGTATATATATATATCTATATATACATACATATATATGTATATATATATATATACAGTGTTTCCCACAGGACAGGCATCTATTTGTGGTGGTGTGGTCGTGGGTCGGGGGGGGGGGCGGTTGCGGCAGCGGCGATGACCAAGAAGAACGCGGAGTGGGAATATAATTACAACATTTTATGTACATATTTATATACAGATTTGAACAATTAGTTATTCAATGAAATATATTTATTAATTGTGGTTCTTACAAAAAATATATCTTATAAAATATAAAAGCTAAAATGTCTCTTAAAGCTCTGCCCCTTTAATTAGTGAATACTAAATAATTTAACCTTAGCCTACTACTACAACCATATTATTTACCAGCAACATGAAGTGAAACAGAGGCAGAGGTGTCCTGCCACAGTCAGTCAACCTCCTCCTCCTCCTCCTGCTGCTGAACAGGTCGCACCTGTGGTCCGGACTGTAGGCCTACCTCCTCTCCAAGTCGAGCCCTTTTCGGCCGTTGAAAATATTTTTCTATACTCATCTGTGTGAAGGAGTGAACATCCAACATTAGAATTTATTACTAACGAGCAGAAGCGCTCTATGTACAGTGCCGTCTAACCTTAAGCGGCAGCAGCTCAACACATGCAGGGTTCAACATTAAGGTTTTTTCTACTTGCCTGACTTCTCAAATCTACTTGCCCCAATATTTTTACTTGTCCTGCCTAGGTTTTTTTCTGGCTGTGTAGTGCTCATGGCTTATATCTTACTAAAATCCTTCCCGTTGACTATTTACAACACTACACAGTATTTATTATTATTATTATCTATAATTACATTTAAATGGCATTGCATACATGTAAAATTAAATGCTATTTCACATTATTTGACCAGTAGCAGTTACACTCATCTGAACAGGTCAGCCACCTGTTTAAAGCCCGATCACAGTTGAAATCTTGAAATGAAGGACTTTTAATGGTCAAAACATTAACCTGGACAACATTTTAACAGATGGTTGGCTCAGATTTTATTCTTTTCATTGCATTCACATGCTGCAGTGGACAGTGGACAATTTAGCTTCAGTCCATGTGTGTTTATTGACAACATGGTTATAACCTGGACACGTTAGCTCGTCGGTATTGTAACACGTGACTGTTACTACGTGCGTCTGCCCCGGCCCCCGAGTCAAACAGCGGCGGTGTTAATGAAGTAGCGTCAGGCTGCTCACCGTCAGTGAAACGCTCGGTGAAATCACAGATTAACGTTAAATATATGACGAGCCGCGAGCGATGCAGCTATAACCTATCTACTAGTGATGGGTTGATGAGGCGTCAAGAAGCGTTTCGACACATTGCAAAACTGTATTGATACTGTGTCACTAAATACTGACATCTGCTGGACATTAAAAATCTCTACAGGCAACCTATGGATGGACTCAACTGACACTGATTTTATGACCTAGCCTTTTGGCGACAGTTAGCAGCTTGGTGGCTCATGGGTCAGCTAGCTAACGCTTGCTAGCGTGGTAGCATTGCTTAATTTTTACAGGTTATAGGTAGATAGTAGTGATGGGTCCGGCAACACCGATGCATCGGCGCATGCGTCGAGCTCATAGAGCGAAACCCTGTGTCGGTGCGCGTACCGCTTTTAGAAAGTCACGTGACCGATCATGAGCTGTTTTGGTCACGTGACCGATACGCGAACTGTGTCGCACTGATGCCTCCTCTGTGCCCTGAGAGCGGGTCTTTTCTACAGCCGGAGAAATAATAACTAAGAAGAGAAAGCGTCTAAAATTGAATACGTTGGAAAAACTGTTTTTTTTTTTATAAAAATGTGTAAAAGAAATTAAATAATAATTTCCAGGTCCACAAGCATCCTCATTCACAACACGTTCTCTTAGATTTCCATGTTATGATACATGTTCACATTATTTATTGACTGTGTCTAAAAAAGACAAAAAATATATTTTTATTTAAATGAAGTTATGAAATAATCCTAAATGAAATACAATGACTTGGTTTATATTATTGTATATACTAGGTCAGTGGTTCTCAACCTTTTTTCAGCAATGTACCCCCTGTGATTTTTTTTTAAATTCAAGTACCCCCTAATCAGAGCAAAGCATTTTTGGTTGAAAAAAAAAAGATAAAGAAGTAAAATACAGCACTATGTCATCAGTTTCTGATTTATTAAATTGTATAAGAGTGCAAAATATTGCTCATTTGTAGTGGTCTTTCTTGAACTATTTGGAAAAAAAGATATAAAAATAACTAAAAACTTGTTGAAAAATAAACAAGTGATTCAATTATAAATAAAGATTTCTACACATAGAAGTAATCATCAACTTAAAGTGCCCTCTTTGGGGATTGTATTAGAGATCCATCTGGATTCATCAACTTAATTCTAAACATTTCTTCACAAAAAAAAAAATCTTTAACATCAATATTTATGGAACATGTCCACAAAAAATCTAGCTGTCAACACTGAATATTGCATTGTTGGATTTCTTTTCACAGTTCTTTTTGACAGACATTTTAGTGACAAACCTGAGCTTGTGCTTCACTGAGTTTATGAACTTACATTCATATTTTGTTGAAGTATTATTCAATAAATATATTTATAAAGGATTTTTGAATTGTTGCTATTTTTAGAATATTTTTTAAAAATCTCACGTACCCCTTGGTATACCTTCAAGTACCCCCAGGGGTTCGCGTACCCCCATTTGAGAACCACTGTACTAGGTCATAAAATCAGTGTCAGTTGAGTCGGTCCATAGGTTGCCTGTAGGGATTTTTAATGTCCAGCAGATGTCAGTATTTAGTGACACAGTATCGACACAGTATCAATACAGTTTTGCAATGTGTCGAAACGCTTCATGACGCCTCATCAACCCATCACTTGTAGATAGGTTATAGCTGCATCGCTCGCGGCTCGTCATATATTTAACGTTAATCCGTGATTTCACCGAGCGTTTCACTGACGGTGAGCAGCCTGACGCTGCTTCATTAACACCGCCGCTGTTTGACTCGTGGCCCGGGGCAGACGCACGTAGTAACAGTCACGTGTTACAATACCGACGAGCTAACGTGTCCAGGTTATAACCATGTTGTCAATAAACACACATGGACTGAAGCTAAATTGTCCACTGTCCACTGCAGCATGTGAATGCAATGAAAAGAATAAAATCTGAGCCAACCAGCTGTTAAAATGTTGTCCAGGTTAATGTTTTGGCCATTAAAGGCCCTTCATTTCAAGATTTCAACTGTGATCGGGCTTTAAACAGGTGGCTGACCTGTTCAGATGGGTGTAACTGCTACTGGTCAAATAATGTGAAATAGCATTTAATTTTACATGTATGCAATGCCATTTAAATGTAATTATAGATAATAATAATAATAAATACTGTGTAGTGTTGTAAATAGTCAACAGGAAGGATTTTATAGTAAGATATAAGCCGTGAGCACTACACAGCCAGAAAAAAACCTAGGCAGGACAAGTAAAAATATTGGGGCAAGTAGATTTGAGAAGTCGGGCAAGTAGAAAAAACCTTAACGTTGAACCCTGCATGTGTTGAGCTGCTGCCGCTTAAGGTTAGACGGCACTGTACATAGAGCGCTTCTGCTCGTTAGTAATAAATTCTAATGTTGGATGTTGACTCCTTCACACAGATGAGTATAAAAAATATTTTCAACGGCCGAAAAGGGCTCGACTTGTGGAGAGGAGGTAGGCCTACAGTCCGGACCACAGGTGCGACCTGTTCAGCAGCAGGAGGAGGAGGAGGAGGTTGACTGACTGTGGCAGGACACCTCTGCCTCTGTTTCACTTCATGTTGCTGGTAAATAATATGGTTGTAGTAGTAGGCTAAAGTTAAATTATTTAGTATTCACTAATTAAAGGGGCAGAGCTTTAAGAGACATTTTAGCTTTTATATTTTATAAGATATATTTTTTGTAAGAACCACAATTAATAAATATATTTCAGTGAATCACTAATTGTTCAAATCTGTATATAAATATGTACATAAAATGTTGTAATTATATTCCAACTCCGCGTTCTTCTTGGTCATCGCCGCTGCCGCCACCCCCCCACCCCACCCCCACACCACAAATAGATGCCCGTCCTGTGGGAAACACTGTATATATATATATATATATATATATATATATATATATATATATATATATATATATATATATATATACATACATACATACATACATACATACATACATACATATATATATATATATATATATATATATATATACGTACACATATATATATACATATATATACATATATACACATATATATATACATATATACACATATATATATATATATATTTATATACATATATTATTATTAATTGTGGTTCTTACAAAAAATATATCTTATAAAATATAAAAGCTAAAATGTCTCTTAAAGCTCTGCCCCTTTAATTAGTGAATACTAAATAATTTAACTTTAGCCTACTACTACAACCATATTATTTACCAGCAACATGAAGTGAAACAGAGGCAGAGGTGTCCTGCCACAGTCAGTCAACCTCCTCCTCCTCCTCCTGCTGCTGAACAGGTCGCACCTGTGGTCCGGACTGTAGGCCTACCTCCTCTCCAAGTCGAGCCCTTTTCGGCCGTTGAAAATATTTTTCTATACTCATCTGTGTGAAGGAGTGAACATCCAACATTAGAATTTATTACTAACGAGCAGAAGCGCTCTATGTACAGTGCCGTCTAACCTTAAGCGGCAGCAGCTCAACACATGCAGGGTTCAACATTAAGGTTTTTTCTACTTGCCTGA
>NC_084552.2:17857500-17917500 GCF_033978685.3 Nerophis lumbriciformis | reverse complement strand
AGCGAACACAGCATTGACAGAAAAGGCATTTAACGAGGTTTCACGGCATTTTAAACTGTTCTAAATGGCGTATGATTATGTAAATAGTCTTTCCAGTGAGGCTAGGTTAAGATACGAGTTAACATGTTCTGTAGTTGGATTAAACGACTGCCCTTACCGCCTTCCAGCAGATGGTATAGCCAAGTTGTGGTTAAGAAGGTGGATTTTTGTTCCTTATATTTACCAGAAACGAAGTGATCCGAACACACGACCCGGGATTTTGGGGGACTCCAGTGAGAACCGTCCTCGTTTTCCCGGTGTAAAGCTGCGAGCCATTTGTCTCGTCTCTGGGGGGCTTTTAGCACGCTTTGGCAGAAAAAATATTGAGAGATTTGAGGGCTACAACTACAAGTAATGTTTGATTACAACAAAGGAGACTTGCAGACAGCATTTTACGACTGTCTTGAAAAGTTGTTTAAATGGCAACATGAAAATTATAGGGTTTATTGGTTTTTAAAAACCCAACCGTTAAGTGCAAATTTAAATGAAACCGGTTTTCGAAAATAGCCTTTATACCGTATGTTATTGTTGTGCAACAACAACAACTTCAGCTGTTGAACGTTATTCAGTAAAAATTCAACGGGTTCAACATTAACATGGACGGTATAGCCAAGTTGTGGTTAAGAAGGTGGATTTTTGTTCCTTATATTTACCAGAAACGAAGTGATCCGAACACACGACCCGGGATTTTGGGTGACTCCAGTGAGAACGGTCCTCGTTTTCCCGGTGTAAAGCTGCGAGCCATTTGTCTCGTCTCTGTGGGCTTTTAGCACGCTTTGGCAGAACAAAATAAATAAATAAATAAATGGGTTGTACTTGTATAGCGCTTTTCTACCTTCAAGGTACTCAAAGCGCTTTGACACTACTTCCACATTTACCCATTCACACACACATTCACACACTGATGGAGGGAGCTGCCATGCAAGGCGCTAACCAGCACCCATCAGGAGCAAGGGTGAAGTGTCTTGCTCAGGACACAACGGACATGACGAGGTTTGTACTAGGTGGGGATTGAACCAGGGACCCTCGGGTCGCGCACGGCCACTCTTCCACTGCGCCACGACCTTTGTTTTCCCTGTTTCCAGTTGTGGTTTGCACAACCAAAAACAACACCGTTTTTTGGCATTTTGGAGGCAGAATGACGGGTTTAATCAGCGCAGGTCGACAGGTTAAAGAGTAATGGCGACGGTTTGTTTTCAACACCAGTCAGGTTGCTATGGCTCGAAGAACCCGTATGTAGCTCAGTTGCCCGGATGTCGGCCCTGCCCTATACACAAAATCACACAGAAAAAGACAGGTAAAATTAGAAAATAAAACATTAACTCTGTAAAAATGTTGAAATATAATGTAAGAAAAAAAGAGCACTTATAATATAACAATATAATAAATAACATGCGTTTAATGAAGAATTGAATAAATAAAGTGAAAATAGATAGACGAGCCTGGACTAGACTATAAATAAATGTTGTACTGAAATGCTTTACTTAGTACTTTATCAATCCATCCATCCATTTTCCTCCGCTTAGCCGAGGTCAGGTTGCGGGGGCAGCAGCCTAAGCAGAGAAGCCCAGACTTCCCTCTTCCCAGCCACTTCGTCCAGCTCCTCCCGGGGATCCCGAGGCGTTCCCAGGCCAGCCGGGAGACTTAGTCTTCCCAACGTGTCCTGAGTCTTCCCCGTGGCCTCCTATCGGTTGGACGTGCCCTAAACACCTTCCTAGGGAGGCGCTCAGGTGGCATCCTGACCAGATGCCCGAACCACCTTATCTGGCTCCTCTCAATGTGGAGGAGCAGCTGCTTTACTTTGAGCTGCTCCCGGATGACAGAGCTTCTCACCTTCTCTATAAGAGAGAGCCTCATTTCGGCCGTTTTTTCCCGTGATCTTGTCCTTTCGGTCATAACCCAAAGCTCATGACCATAGGTGAGGATGGGAACGTAGATCAACCGGTAAATTGAGAGCTTTGCCTTCCAGCTCAGCTCCTTCTTCACCAGTACTGAAGTACTGGTGAAGAAGGAGTACTTTATATTTTAGTACTTTAGTACTTTATATTACACATAATATGTATTTGTTGCAATCTTAAAACAAATAATAGCCTGTATCCAAATATAATTTATTTCAAATAAAAGTGCTACTACTTTATTCTCATAAAATGACCCGTTTTCCTCTGATATAACTTTATTCTAGTGAAATTCTAAACAACAATGACTTTATTCTGTACTGCCGGTCTGAGCCCCCTTTCTAATTTTACTCAAATAAGAGTGCTACTACTTTATTCTCATGAAATTACCCGTTTTCCTCCGCTATAACTTTATTCTAGTGAAATTCTAAACAATAATGACTTTATTCTGTACTGCATTCACTCAAATGTTGGTGCTGTCCTGCGCCTCCCGGAGACCTCTTGCACCACACAACTCTAGTCATTCCTGGGCATGGCTGCCTTCTACCTGCACTTCTTTCCCCGCTATTCTAACACTATCGCAATGCTTCATGCACTCCTCAAACAGGGTGTGCCTTGGGTCTGGACACCCGCATGCCCAGCTGCTGGCCGCCAGGCTTATGTCACAGCTCCCCTCTTACCCCGTGCTTGCCCGCTTTGAATTGCAGTGCCCCACGTTTGAGACCTGTGACGCCCCCACAACTGCAGTCGGTGCTGCCAGTCTTAACTGCAACAGGGGACTGAGCGCCTAGTGGCGTCTGCATTAGGGGCACTCGCTAATACAGAACAAAAGTATTATGTGGGGGAGAAAGAAAGACTGGCATGTGTCTGGGCCTGTGAAAGGAGGCACATGTACCTCTATGGGGGACACTTCACGCTTCGAACTGACCATCAGGCCCTCACAGACGTCTTGACGACGACTGGCTCAGGTCACAAGCCGCTGTGCCTCTACAGGTGGTTCCAGATACTGCAGGCGTATAACTTTACCACGCAGTTTACACCAGACAGGGACAATGTCGTGGCGGACTTGCCCTCCAGAGCCACACCGAGCACCGTGCCAAACGCCACTCAGGACCCCTCGGAGCCGGCGCTGATCCTCATGCTGCACGCATCCCTTCAAGCAGTGTTCACACAGCTACGTTTGTTCATCATCAAAAGTGCCAGAGGACCTAGCACCTTTCCATCGCGTCAAGGGCGACCTCTCCTGTTGGAACCATGTCTGTGTGGCACGGAGGCTGTGCACTGTGGTGCTCTATCCCTGATAATTGACTGTATAGAATGCCTCACCAGTGGCAAGACTGGCTCACCCCTGTCTCCGCCTTTGCAGCCTCTAGCCTGGCCATCAGCACCATGGTCCCACATCACCCTTGAGATCTGCGGGGAGCTCCACGGCCTCCCTGAGCACTAACGCTTCCACCTTGTTGTCTGTGACCTCCATTCCAAGTGGCACGCCGGATCGGTCACCACCAAAGTGGTCACAGATTTCCTTTCCTCTTTGTTCTCCTCTTGGGGCATGCCTGATGTCATCACCACTGACAATGGGCCCTAATTAATCTAGGCCAGTTTTGCTGTCTTTTTGGATGAGTGAGCGGTCAAGCACATTAGGACCCCCCGATATCACCCTCAGGCCAACGGCGGTGTAGAGCAGTTCAACCAGACCCTCAAGAATGGCATCAAAGCGTAACTTGGACTTGAACCAGTCACCTTTTCGCCTTGCTGACAGCTCACGTTTGCACGCCAGCCGCTTGAGAAAAGTGATGCCGCCGTCCACTTCAGATCGGGCAGTGGACCTGCACCACACTGATGGCGACGGGAGTTGCCCTGATGCACAATTGCCTGAGCCACCTGGCCCACTTGACTCAGGTAAGCAAGATGACCCTGCCCCCGCCAAGGCCTAGTCGTGTGAGCCCACATTCCAGTCTGTGTATCATTGGAATTAACAAAAGACAAGAATGATAAACGGTTCATCCTGCCCCTTTTGTAACTTCCCCTCTTTCTGGCATAAAAAGACACACTGGCCTCTATGTGATCCAGCAAGTGTGGTGACGTGTATGTCCAGAGATCTCAGTAAGTATGTCTTTTTGTCAATGCAAATAAATGTCGCTTATTTCTACATGTAGAAATAAGCGACAAGTTTTATTTTCCCTCTGATCAAAATGAACACTTGGCAAGATGGGATGGAGGTCAGTGGGAGTCCCTTGCCGAACACACCGGAGACCTGATGGCTCTCTGCCACACCACAGTCCGTGTGGAGAGATAGGACAAGCTTTGTAGCTAGTGTTGAGCATCGGGATGGACGAGCTTCCGTGGCTGAATGAGCATTTATCGAACACTTCGGTCTCCCTGGATGGATTCTCGCTCATCCACGTAGATTGGACATTGGCTGAGAGCTAGTGGGCAGCCTAGGACGGAGTCGGCTGTCTTGGTTGCTTTGTTGGGTTTTTCCCTGTCTCCTCTACCTCAGCAGACGTGGAGCACGGCAGAGGTCAACGCGGTGTACAGTATGCGGGTGTTGATATGGTGTTTTTGTTTTGTTGTTCGTCTGTGCATGGTGCAATCATGCACAGACGAACAACATACATACACATGCACGTGTATGTGTGGCAATATGTATTATTTATAGCTAATTTCTTGTTTTACTTTTGTAGCTGTATGTAAACGTGGCGCCATTGAAGTGACAGCCGGTTGCATCAGCTCTGTGCTATATAATGTCCTTTATGTTCTTTCATGTGTTTACCTTATTTTTGTTGACTTTTCGTATCTGCACTGCAAGCACATAATTTCCCCATTGTGGGATAAATAAAATCTATGCTATCCTATCCTTCGGTCACGTCAGTGGGGAAGATCGAGCTTAAAGTCCTCAATTAACAAAAGTAGCTGGAATCTTTTCTTAGTTATTGAAAACTTTCAACTACCATGCTTCAAGTAATACTACTTTTTGAGAAAATAATTTCCACACTTTCTTTCCCAGAGAATATTTTGATTCAACTGCCAGAATTTATTTTTTTTTCTCATAATTTTACAAATATATTAAAATTAAAGAATTAACATTTTTGCTGGTAAAACGTAAATGTATGTTTTAACAATATTACAACTTAACACTCAAACCAAAAATTTATTTAAAAAAAATACTATACGATTAAATCAAATCACTAATGATAACATGCAGTAAGATAGCTGGTGGTGTTCCTGTGGCTCAGTTAGTAGCGCGTCCGCGCCAGCAACTTGAGGGTTCCTGGTTTGATCCCCAGCTTTCTGCCATCCTATGCACGTCCGTTGTGTCCTTGGGCAAGACACTTCACCCTTGCTCCTGATGGGTCGTGGTTGGGGCCGTGCATGGCAGCTCCTGCCATCAGTGTGTGAATGGGTGAATGTGGAAATAGTGTCAAAGAAACGCAATACAACCCATTTACCATTTATGGTTTGAAAAATGTACTGTAGCTTTAAGTAAGTTGCAAACAGCCCTTTTGCCTCCCATGTTTTTTTTTCTCTATAAAATTTTTTTTTTTCTAAAATTGTTTGCATTTAATATTACAATTCCAACATTTGTTCCTATATTATGACTGGGTTTTCTTTCCAATGAATGTTGCTTTCTTTTTAGACACTTTATTGTAATATTGACTTACACACAAAGAAGCAAACTGACAATTGTATAAAAGGGTCTCCTTTTATTCAACTAAATGAGGCAATTCCTGAAGGAATTGCATGTGCTGTATTTGAACTGAAATGCTGACAGAATGTTGTATGAATGTATGAATATTTGAATGTAGAGATGGTTTGAATGTTGAACAGTTTGAATTTCCAGGAAAACCGAAATTTGGTTTGGAACGTGGTAAAGTGTTAGTTTGAACGTCCATGATGAGTGTAGGGTGTTGATGTTGGAATGGTTTGAATAGGTTGAAAATGTGGGATTTGAGCAACCTGGACAAATGTCCCATTCATATCAATTGGAATTTCCTGGGAATTTGGGAATTTTGAGAAAAGCGGGATTTTATTGAAAATGATTAAGAGCATAAATGTCCTGAATGAAGTGAATTGGTTGGTATTGGAATTGTTTAAATGCGTCACGAAATGCTGAAGTAGTAACAGTTTAATTGAAAAATGGTATTACAGAATTTCGGGAAAACCGGGAATTTTTAAAGTTCTTAAACCAACTTGTTTTTTTGTCCTGACTAAGAGGAATGTTTTGACAGTGGAACGGTTGAAAAATGTGAAAGGGGTCATCGCACTAAAAAGGTTGGAAATAAGGTTAGAAAAAAACAGTAATTCCTGGAAATTTGTTGAACGTGGAAAAATGGTTGTTTGAATGTCCAGGATGAATTGAATGTGTTGAAGGTGGAATCGTTTGAATAGGTTGAAAAATTTGGAAATTGTGGAAGTTTGAAAAATGGATAATTCATTTTAAATGGGGAAAATGTCCCTAAAAACTGTCAATTCTAGGAAATCCGTTAATTTAAAAAAAAAAATTGTTAAAGGTGAGCACACAATTCTCAAACAGACTGAATATTTTGAAGTTGGAACGGTTTGAATCGGATAAAACCTGTGGGAGTTGTGGAACTTTGAAAAATGTTCAATTCTTTTCAATGGGAATTTCATGGAAATTTGGGAATTTCGGGAAAAGCTGGACATTTTTTGAAAATGCTAAAAAAATGAATGTTCTGAATGAGTTGGTGTTGGATTTTTTTCAATACGGTCGAGAAATGTTGAAGTAGTAACATTTTTAATTGAGAAACTGTATTATGGAATTTCTGGAAAACTGGGAATTTTTACAGTTCAAAAAACAACTTTGTTTTTTGTCCTGATTAAGAGGAATGTTTTGACGGTGGAACGGTTGAAAATGTGGAAGGAGTAGTTGACAGAAAAAAGGGTTTGAAAACACGAGAATTCCTGGAATTTTTTTTAACCTGGAAAAATGATAGTTTGAATGTCCAGGATGAGTGAAATATATTGAAGGTGGAATGATTTGTATCAGTTTAAAAATGTGGAAATGGCGGAAGTTGGAAAAAGGCCATTTCATTTTAAAAATGGGAAAAATGTCCCGGAAAACCTGGAATTCTGGGAATTTTTGGAATTTTTCAAGAGAAAGCCCGCGATTTCCGAATAGGCTGAACAGTTTGAAGTTGGAACTGTTTGAAACGGATTAAAAATATGGACGGTAGAACACGCCAAAATCTGGAGAAGAAGAATAATAATAAATAGATGAATTTTGGTGTAGAAAACCTATTACTCTTATACTCGGCGCTACAGACAAATAAGAAGTGACATGTGCATGAAGATCCTTCATCCACCTATAAAACTTTTATTTTCACATTCACTTACCTTTAAAAATACCAACATTGTAAGGCTTCTTTTTACACATTTGTTCACCTTACTGATCACCACAAAATTGTAATATTCTACCAGAAAGACAGCATGCTGGTGCAGTGCTTCCAAGCTCAAACACATTAATTCAGAAATGCATTAAAAAAGTGCAAGAGAAATGCGCCAAAAACCAAATAAAGATTGAATCAACCCTTTGACCATTTTTTGCAGTATCACCCTTCCTATGAAGTTTTTGTTTTACAATAATATGACACAAAATAAACCAAACAGAAAACCCATTATACATACAGGTAAGACTTAAATGTGATAAGACTACACATCTTTTCCAGCCTGCTAAAACCCACAAAAAAAACAGCTTAAGGATCCCGTAAACAAGTGCAAAAGCATTCTCATCATTTTATAAAACAGGAAAAAAAGGTGGAATATTGTGAAAAGGAAGTTGCAAAATAAAGAGCCGTAATCCTGCCGGGTATGGCCAGATAGCGAGCACAGTACACGTGTATGTAATTAGCAACAATTTGTTGCCGTGTGTGTATGTGTGCGTGTACTATTTATAAAAAGGCTGCTGACTTCGCCTGTTGCCACCCTTCTAGGCGGCTTCTTGACATTCGGCAGCAGCTGATGAAGTCCTCCATGTAAACAACGCTTTGGTATTACGTGACCTTTTCACTTCCAGCCGACACACACTCCGCTTGAACACATGTCGTGTTTGAGTGCATGTTGAAGGCCCCCTGCACTTAAGATCATTTTGTTCACCTATTGTAAACTTGTATACCTTATTTACATCCAGCCCTTGTCCTATCACAGCTGTTATTGGCATCAAGATTAACCTACTCACAGTCTAGCGTACCTACCTATCTACAGTACCTTCTTTCCTGCTAACCATACCTACTTATATAGTAACTTATCTACTTTGCTATGTACTGTGGATAAGAAGGTACTAAATACATACCCTACTACCCAACCTACCAGGTTACTCAACCTTCTTACATACATCAAATCACTTACCGACCTATCTAGATACCAAACTATCCACTTACTACCTACCAATTTTTCCTATGGAACTACTTCCTTACCTACAGTAGCAACTTCCCTAACTACCTTGCTATCTCGCGACCTACACATTTAGATCAAGTCAGACCTACACTGTTTCAATATCCATTTCTCTGTTCTCAATTGTTGATGACTGATAACAACCAAACCTAACACCCCCCCCCCCCCCCTGCCCCCTCCACACCCCGAATTGTAAATAATGTAAATAATTCAATGTACACACCCTGATGATTATCTCGTGTGATGACTGTATTATGATGATAGTATATATGATAGTATATATCTGTATCATGAATCAATTTAAGTGGACCCCGACTTAAACAAGTTGAAAAACTTATTCGGGTGTTTAGTGGTCAATTGTACGGAATATGTACTTCACTGTGCAACCTACTAATACAAGTCTCAATCAATCAATCAATCAGATAGCTATCTACTTAGATACCTAATTATCTATTTACTTTTTTCCCGAAGTACGTACATAGATATTTAGGAACCGGGCAATCTACCTACCTATCTCGCTACTTTTCCACCTATTGTACTTACAATTGTAGCTACTTATATTACCTCATCTATTTTTACCTACACTACCACATACCACAGACCTACCTATCCAGATGCATACCAACGTCGGCAATGAGTGCTATCAACCTTTGTGTTCACCTGTGCTCCACCACAAAGCTCATGGTGGTCCCGTTGAAAGAGGGCTGGGCAATAATCCTCGGCCCTTGCTGTGACATGATGCTAATGAGTGGCTGCTGTTGTGCTCTGTTGACGCCAACTAAATGCGGAGTCATCGAAGAGGCTTGGGATGCCTTTGCTGTGCTCATGTAGTAGGGGGTCTCCATGTACATGCCCTGCTGTGGCTTATGTGTCACTTTCTCTGCCTCAGCTTGCACCGGCACCTGTGGCATCTGCACTAGCGTGCGGGTCGGAATTAGTGGGGGCGATGTCATGAAACCGGGATAGATCATATAGCTGGGACCATACGCCGCCCCGGAACCAATGGCCAAATGAGAGATCGGCATGGAGTTTATTGGAGGTTGGGGTAAGGGTACGTCTACATATTGACCCGTTTCAGGGTCAAAGAGGCGCCTCGTTGGGGGTTGGACCGGGGTGTCAACTAGGTAGTAGCTTCCACTGGTGGGATCCAGGAGCATCTTCCTCTGGGTGAGCGGGTAGGGGTCTAGGGTAGGTGCAGGGGAGAAACGGTACACCTGATTTGCTGACATTGACTGATGAGCAGGAACTTGAGCAGGAACTTCAGGTGAGGGCGGTCTCATTGTCGACATCCACGGGGGCGACTCCTCCTGCACCCTAAAGTGTCCGGTTGAGGCTTGTTGGGATTTAAGCGGAATGGTTAGGTAGTTATCAGATGTGGGTAACTTGTGAGTGAAAACTTTTGCGTCTGGTGCGATGAGAGTTGAAGGTGCCTTGAGTCTTGAAGAACTGCCCACAAGGGTTGGCGACAAGAGTCTATCATGAGGGTCCAAGTTCTGTCTCGGTTTACCCTCGTTTGCTATCAACGAAAGAATGTGACTATCCGGCAAGGACAGCGACTTGTCCTTGCGTTTCCACTCATTCTTGTCGAACACATAAAGCTGCTCCATTGTTTTCACTGCTGCTTGGAGCTTCTCCAGCGCCACCTGGTTAGACTTTTTAAATTCCGTATTTTTCTTCCCTATTTGTAAAGTCATCCCCTCCTGCGAGTTGTTCACAGCTGGTCTTTTGGATTCTTCTTCTAGGTAAGATTTTCTGTCATTGGTGTTGACTGACTGGCATTTGATCACCATTGGAGACCCGGACACAGGGTTGGTGCTGGCCAAAGTGGATTTATCGCCCACTGAGACTAAATGATAGGAGCTTTTCACCAACTTGCGTACATCCCTCACTTGGTGTATGGGCGTCTGCAGATTCCCTTTGCTATCTCGGATGTCGCGGACCATAAAATGCGGAACTTTATCCGAGGTGGACTCAGCCTTGGACGTAAAAACAGGGGGCCCTCCCTGGAGATTGATTTTAATTTCTGGAGATTTCTCTCTCGCCGTGCTTTGGATGTTTGGCACAAACAAATGAGACATTTTCATCGTCTTGCTCTCTGAATCCTGATCCGGAGCAGGAGCAGGAGCAGGAGGGGGCGGCGAGGGCGTCAGTGGCATCCCTTCTGGGATTTTACGATCCGCTTGTAACTCAATCTCCTCATTCCTCCAGCACCTGAAGGCGCTATTTTGGCTGTGGAGCCAACCTGCACCTCTGAATGCTTCCTCCATTGCAGTGGCGGTGCAATCCTGTTTGGGGGCTCCAAGCTGCTTGGCGGCTCCCCTATGGTGAGGCTCCCTCACCTCCCCCCTTTCCATCCGCCTCTCCCGCTCGAATTGTAACTTTTTGGAGAGCACATTTTGAATCAAACTGGACGCAAAGACTGCTTTCTTGTGGGTGCCCTCCATGTTTTGCGACTTCATGGTGGCCCTCCACGCCTCATTGAAACAGCTCCCATGCGAGCCATTCAACTCATCTGTGGAATGGGATGCCTCCACCTCTCCTCCTGATGCAAAGTTAGACATGTTGCAGCACAAATTCAGCGTCTCCCTGAGCCGGATCACCCCGCCTTGACTCAACTTCCCCATAATTTGCTGGTCCCCATTGAACGGCTGGGTCAAGATCCACCTGTCGGACTCCTCGCTTGAGGTGCTGAAGCTGATAGCATCCAGGTACGGGTGTGCCAAGCTTTTGAATGCTCTTGCCGTCAGGCTGCGTACTTCCTTATCAGCGTCGTCCAGCTCGCTTGAAGCGCAACTGGAATACTCTGCTTTTTCTTTCCCTGCCGGAATGACGCCCTTCGCCCTATAACGCGCCCCCACCGCCGGGGGATCTCCACCGCCTTTGGCAGGGTGATTTTCTCGGTCATTTATAGCGCCTCTGGAAGTGCTTTTGATTGACAGGTGGACCTGGGCCGAGCCTTGAGGATCACTTTCACAGCTGCTGACTGCCTCCTTCCTTGTAACGGCGGCCTGAAGGTGGACAAAAGAGAATGCTTGATGGGCATCCTCAGTGTCCGCGTCCCACCACGATGCCTCGGAAGTGCTGTCGGATGACTCGGAGAGTAGAATCTCATGCATGGTGATGTATGTATCCTCATCCTCGTCCTCCTCGTCATCATCCAGTTCAAACTCTATGCCAGGACACCACATTTCCTTGCCCTCAATCACTGTATCCTTCAATCCGTCGGATATTTGCAGGAGATCTGTTACCTCTTGCAACGCGGGCGCCTCAGTCTTCATAACGAGTACACGTATAGTAAGTAAGTAAGTATACGAGAAGGTGGTCTGCAGAGGAGTGAGACACTTGCTGATGACATTCCAGAAGAAAGATTGAAAAACATGATGGAAGGGGTCGGGGGTGCAGAGATATTATTATTATAATTATTAATAGCTACAGTCTGTCTGTCTGCACATGATACCCAGCATGTGCACCAATGAATGTAAGGCTCTCTAGCTAAGGTAAATTATTGTATTTTCCTTTTTCTTGATTTTTTTTAATGCCTACTTTGCTGTTGTTGAAGGTGGTAAACATTAATTAATGTTGTAAATAATTATTGACTCATTTTATTTTATAAAATTACTTACTTGTTTATTTTTACAAATATATACTTTTTTCATGTACTGTGTACTCATCCATCCTTCCATCTTCTACCGCTTGTCCCTTTCGGGGTCACAGGTGGTGCTGGAGCTTATCCCAGCTGCATTTGGGCGAAAGGCGGGTAACAGCTTAAACAAGTCGCCACCTCATCGAAGGGCCAACACAGATAGACAACATTCACACAAATGTATATACATACATACATATATACACAGCATAAATACACAGTATATAAATATATATATATATATATATATATACACATATATATATATATATACACACATTTATATACATACACACGTTTGTACATACATATATATACACGTACAAATATATATTTGTATAAATATATGTATATATGTATATATATATATACAGTACCGTATTTTCCGCACTATAAGCCGCCCCGGGTTATTAGCCGCACCTTCAATGAATGGCATATTTCAAAACTTTGTCCACCTATAAGCCGCCCCGGGTTATAAGCCGCGCCTATGCTGCGCTAAAGGGAATGTCAAAAAAACAGTCAGATAGGTCAGTCAAACTTTAATACCGTATTTTCCGCACTATAAGGCGCACCTAAAAACCACAAATTTTCTCAAAAGCTGACAGTGCGCCTTATAACCCGGTGCGCTTTATATATGGATTAATATTAAGATTCATTTTCATAAAGTTTCGGTCTCGTAACTACGGTAAACAGCCGCCATCTTTTTTCCCGGTAGAACAGGAAGCGCTTCTTCTTCTACGCAAGCAACCGCCAAGGTAAGCACCCGCCCCCATAGAACAGGAAGCGCTTCTTCTTCTACTGTAAGCAACCACCCGCCCGCGTAGAAGAAGAAAAAGCGCGCGGATATTACCGTACGTTTCATTTCCTTTGTGTGTTTACATCTGTAAAGACCACAAAATGGCTCCTACTAAGCGACAGGGATCCGGTTCATGAAAAGACGCAATCTCTCCATCCGCACACGGATTACTATTTCACAGCAACTGATATTCCTGTGAACCGCACTGTGGATACAACGGGAGCACGTACGGTGAATATTCGCACCACAGGGAATGAGAAGTCATCCTTCACTGTGGTTCTAGCTTGCCATGCTAATGGCCAGAAACTTCCACCCATGGTGATATTCAAAAGGAAGACCTTGCCAAAAGAGACCTTTCCAGCCGGCGTCATCATAAAAGCTAACTCGAAGGGATGGATGAAGAAAAGATGAGCGAGTGGTTAAGGTAAGTTTAAGTTTACGCGAAGAGGCCGGGTGGCTTTTTTCACGCAGCTCTGTCCATGTTGATATACGATTCCATGCGCGCCCACATCACGCTGGTTTTAATATATTATTAAAGTTTGACTGACCTATTTGACTGTTTTTTTGACATTCCTTTAGCGCAGTTAGATGCGGCTTACAACACGGGGCGGCTTATAGGTGGACAAAGTTTTGAAATATGCCGTTCATTGAAGGCGCGGCTTATAACCCAGGGCGCCTTATGGTGCGGAAAATACGGTAATATATTACAAACCAGCGTTCTAACAACTCTGTTCACCCCCAAAATGTAATGTGCAAATGTGCAATCACAAAAATAGTAACACTCAAATTAGTGCAGAGCAATAGTAACATCAATAACTCAACGTTGCTCGAACGTTAATGTCACACAACACACAAAATAAAGATTTAAAGCTCACTTTCTGAAATTATTCCTCATCCATAAATCCCTTGAATTCTTCTTCAGTGTCTGAATTAAAAAGTTGGGCGAATACGGCATCCAAAATGGCCGGCTCCGTCTCGTCGAAGTCATCAGAGTCAATGTCGCTGTTGTTGTCCAGCAGTTCCGTGAATCCTGCCTTCCGGAAAGCTCGGACCACAGTTGAGACCGATATATCCGCCAGGCATTTACAATCCACTGGCAGATGTTGGCGTATGTCGTCCGGCGCTGTCTCCCTGTCTTAGTGGCGCAGGTCATCTTGTTGCTTCCTCTACCTACGCACCATTGATTCATTTATGTTCAATTCTCTCGCTGCTGCTCTATTTCCGTGTTCTACTGCGTGACTTATTGCCTTGAGTTTGAATTCTGCGTTGTACAAGTGTCTCTTAATAGGAGCCATTTTGTGGTCTTTACAGATGTAAACACACAAATGAAATGAAACGCAATATCCGGGGGCTTCTTCTTCTACGGGGGCGGGTGGTTGCTTACAGTAGAAGAAGAAGCGCTTCCTCTTCTATGGGGGCGGGTGCTTACCTTGGCGGTTGCTTACCATAGAAGAAGAAGCGCTTCCTCTTCTACGGGGAAAAAAGATGGCGGCTGTTTACCATAGTTGCGAGACCTAAACTTTATGAAAATGAATATTAATATTAATCCATATATAAGGCGCACCGGGTTATAAGCCGCACTGTCAGCTTTTGAGAACATTTGTGGTTTTTAGGCGCGGCTTATAGTGCGGAAAATACGGTACATATATGCATATATGCATACATATATATACACATTTTTATATCCACACATATATATACACATATATACATTATATATACACATATATGTGTGTGTATATATATATATGTACACATATATATGTGTGTATATACAGTATATGTGTGTATATATGTATATATATATGTGTGTGTATATATATCGCCCGGAAAAGGGTGGAGTGCCATCTCCGGGTTGGGGAGGAGATCTTGCCCCAAGTGGAGGAGTTAAAGTACCTCGGAGTCTTGTTCACGAGTGAGGGAAGAGTGGATCATGAGATCGACAGGCGGATCGGTGCGGCGTCTTCAGTAATGCGGACGCTGTATCGATCCGTTGTGGTGAAGAAGGAGCTGAGCCGGAAGGCAAAGCTCTCAATTTACCGGTCGATCTACGTTCCCATCCTCACCTATGGTCATGAGCTTTGGGTTATGACCGAAAGGACAAGATCACGGGTACAAGCGGCCGAAATGAGTTTCCTCCGCCGGGTGGCGAGGCTCTCCCTTAGAGATAGGGTGAGAAGCTCTGCCATCCGGGGGGAGCTCAAAGTAAAGCCGCTGCTCCTCCACATCGAGAGGAGCCAGATGAGGGGTTCGGGCATCTGGTCAGGATGCCACCCGAACGCCTCCCTAGGGAGGTGTTTAGGGCACGTCCGACCGGTAGGAGGCCACGGGGAAGACCCAGGACATGTTGGGAAGACTATGTCTCCCGGCTGGCCTGGGAACGCTTCGGGGTCCCACAGGAAGAGCTGGACGAAGTGGCTGGGGAGAGGGAAGTCTGGGCTTCCCTGCTTAGGCTGCTGCCCCCGCGACCCGACCTCGGATAAGCGGAAGAAGATGGATGGATGGATATATATATGTGTGTATATATGTATAAATATATATATATACACACATATATGTATATATATATATACACATATATACATACAATATATATACACATATATACATACAATATATATACACATATATACATACAAATATATATATATATATATATATATATATATATATATATATATATATATATATATATATATATATGTATATATATATGTATTTATATACAAACCCCGTTTCCATATGAGTTGGGAAATTGTGTTAGATGTAAATATAAACGGAATACAATGATTTGCAAATCATTTTCAACCCATATTCAGTTGAATATGCTACAAAGACAACATATTTGATGTTCAAACTGATAAACTTTTTTTTTTTTGCAAATAATCATTAACTTTAGAATTTGATGCCAGCAACAAAGGTGGCAATAAATACTGATAAAGTTGAGGAATGCTTTATCAAACACTTATTTGGAACATCCCACAGGTGAACAGGCAAATTTGGAACAGGTGGGTGCCATGATTGGGTATACAAGTAGATTCCATGAAATGCTCAGTCATTCACAAACAAGGATGGGGCGAGTGTCACCACTTTGTCAACAAAGGGTTCAGAGAATCTGGAGGAATCACTGCACGTAAGCAGCTAAGCCCGTGACCTTCGATCCCTCAGGCTGTACTGCATCAACAAGCGACATCAGTGTGTAAAGGATATCACCACATGGGCTCAGGAGTACCCACCCTTTTTGGATTCACTCGAGGGAGTACTTGAGAGTGCTCCCCCGGGTGATTCCTTCGTTCTACCGGGGGACTTTAACACTCATGTTGGCAACGACAGTGAAACCTGGAGAGGCGTGATTGGGAAAAATGGCCGCCCGGATCTGAACCCAAGTGGTGTTTTGTTATTGGACCTTTGTGCCCGTACCCACCCTTTTTGGATTCACTCGAGGGAGTACTTGAGAGTGCTCCCCCGGGTGATTCCCTCGTTCTACCGGGGGATTTCAACGCTCATGTTGGTGTTTTGTTATTGGACTTTTGTGCCCGTCACAGATTGTCCATAACGAACACCATGTTCAAGCATAAGGGTGTCCATATGTGCACTTGGCACCAGGACACCCTAGGCCGCAGTTCCATGATCAACTTTGTAGTTGTGTCATCGGATTTGCGGCCTCATGTTTTGGACACTCGGGTGAAGACAGGGGCGGAGCTTTCTACCGATCACCACCGGACAGCATACCACGGTGTTTTATCAATCCTCTCTAACAATTGTGTCTCAATGTCTTCGGCTATTTCCTCAATGCGCCGAGTCACGGTGCTAGCCGACAGAGGCACCTGTGATATCTTCTTAACAGCAGCCTCTCCTAAAAGTTGCAGGCAAATGTCTTTAGCGGCAGGAAGGATCAATTCTTCACCAATAGTGAATGGCTTTTTAGCCTTAGCAATACGATTAGCCACGAAGTAGCCTACGATGCTCTCAGTGCATTCTCATTTAAAGTTAAAGTTAAAGTACCAATGATTGTCACACACACACTAGGTGTGGTGAAATTTGTCCTCTGCATTTGACCCATCCCCTTGATCACCCCCTGGGAGGTGAGGGGAGCAGTGGGCAGCAGCGGTGCCGCGCCCGGGAATCATTTTGGTGATTTAACCCCCAATTCCAATCCTTGATGCTGAGTGCCAAGCAATGGGTCCCATTTTTATAGTCTTTGGTATGACTCGGCCGGGGTTTGAACTCACAACCTACCGATCTCAGGGCGGACACTCTAACCACTAGGCCACTGAGTAATTTCTTCTGTTTTTCATGTTCATGTTTTTTCTTTCAAAATACTCCAGGGGCTTGTCTTTTAATCCAGGGTGCTTGGTCTCTAAGTGGCAAAGCAGTTTTGAAGGCTTCATTGCCTCATTAGAGAGTTGGTCGCCACATATTATACAGAGCGGGCTCGGTGCGTGGGAATCACCTGTTGCGACAAATCCATAGTTGAAGTAGGACTCCTGTTATTGTCTGTTAAAAGCTTTCTTTTTGTTGGAAGTCGTAGGCTGTTCTTCTCTCTCTTCACTGGGCCCTTTCCCCTTCACAAAGAAACTTTCCAAAGACGTCTGTTTTGTACTCATTTTCCTAGATAAGTTAAATTTTGCCGCTCAAATGACCAAGATATAACCGAGAGAATCCGGTCATTTTTCAAAATAAAATACTAAAAAAATCGTTCGGGCTCAGATAATAAATAAAACAGAAATGTCTAATTATTTATAGTTCTTATTTGTAAAAGCTTAGTTTTTTTCAATTTTGGCAACTCCTTATTACACTGGATCAAGACGCTATATAATAAAACTAGCTGTAGAATGATCAATAATGGATACATTTCAGGGACAATACCTCTATTAAGAGGTCTAAAACAAGGGTGTCCTTTGTCTCCATACTTATTTATTATTGCTATGGAAATATTGGCGATTGAAGATAGATTGAGTGAACCAGCAGCACGCACAATCATATGTGCTTACGGACTGTATCCTGCAGACTGTATTGATCTATATTGATATGTGAATGAGTAATGGGGGAGGGAGGTTTTTTGGGTTGGTGCACTAATTGTAAGTGTCTCTTGTGTTTTTTATGTTGATTTAATAAAAAATAAAAAAATAAAATAGATTGATTAATTAATTAATAAAAAAAAAAATAAAAAAAATACAAAATTCTTCTGCAGTCCGGTACCAATCGAGCCGCGGCCCGGTTGGGGACCACTGCTATAGACCATCTCAAAAATCCTCTTCATAGCTAAGATTGTTGAGATTTTTAATCAACTCTGCAATTTCTTCAACTCAAATAGACAATTTAATCAGGTTCCTGACATCATCACAGTATGCTCTCATCCGTGCTAAAGGATGGCCGGATGAACACTGACTTGTGTCAGTTCGAGTATTATTGGACCTCAGTGCTGCTTTAGTACTGTAGAATAGAATAACCCGAATAGGTTGGAAATTACTCATTAGAACAGATAGTTCTATATGTGCAGGAAAGGAGTTTTTTTGTGACCATTGGAAGTTTTGAATGCCATCAAATGGCCATGACATAGGGCGTCCGTTTTTGGACCCCTTTTGTTCAGTCTATATATGCTACCTTTGGGTCAAATCCTACACGTTTAATGTTGACTATCATAGTTGTGCAGATTCCACACAATCATATCTAGCAGCGTGCCCCAATGACTAGTCTAGTAGAAGTGCACTGTCATGGCTTAGAACCAACAACTGGATGAACCAGTTCAAAGCAAACATGATGAAGCAGCATTTAGCAGTTATGATGCACACAAAATAAGCTGCCAATAAAAGTGAAGTCAGCCCAATATATGGGAATGTTCTAAAACAGTGGTAACCAACCACCGGGCCACGGCCCAGTACCGGTCCGTGGATCGATTGGTACCGGGCCGCACAAGAAATAAAATTTAAAAAAATAAAATAAAATTAAAACATTTTTTTTATTCAATCAACATAAAAACACAAGATACACTTACAATTAGTTCACCAACCCCAAAAACCTCCCTCCCCCATTTATACTCATTCACACCAAAGGGTTGTTTCTTTCTGTTAATATTTCTGGTTCCTACATAATATATCAATATAGATCAATACAGTCTGCAGGGATACAGTCCGTAAGCACACTTAATTGTATTTTTCTAGGACAAAAAATAAATAAATAAATAAAAACATATAAATACCATTACCCCCCCCGGTCCGTGGGACACATAATATATCAGCAGTTACAAAAAGGTTGGGACACTGTTCTAAAACACAGGTTTTCCCTAGAACTTTAAAAAAAACATTTTTAAATAATTTTCTATTTTTTCATTTGCACAGTATGTTATTTTACTCATTTTAATTCTGTACTTTTTTAAATGTATTTGTTCCTAAATGCTTTTCCATGTAGATTAGTCAAGTAAAGGCACGTTGAACAACCTTGTGTATGAAACGCGCTATACAGTATAAATAAGAAGTGAGTACTGTACATCACTCATTGTCCATCCATCCATCCATCTTCTTCCGCTTATCCGAGGTCAGGCGCGGGGGCAGCAGCCTAAGCAGGGAAGCCCAGACTTTCCTCTCCCCAGCCACTTCGTCCAGCTCCTCCCGGGGGATCCCGAGGCGTTCCCAGGCCAGCCGGGAGACATAGTCTTCCCAACGTGTTTTGGGTCTTCCCTGTGGCCTCCTACCGGTCGGACGTGCCCTAAACACCTCCCTAGGGAGGCGTTCGGGTGGCATCCTGACCAGATGCCTGAACCACCTCATCTGGCTGTACTTTACAATATTTGATCTATTAAATGGTCAATGCTGAAAAAAAGATCTATGGTACTATGTCGTCAGTGTGCAGTCCCCTCAAGTCCCAAGTCAAAGTACCCCTTTGAGGTCACGTGCGCCTGAAAGAGTGGCAGCACATCACAGTAGCTCCTTTGACTTCCTTCATTTTACTTCATTCTTGGTATTCTTCTCAACTTTTCTGGCTTTTTTATCACTTATCTTTCCAGGGATTTGTTATATACTGTATATCCATCTATCCATTTTCTACCGCTTATTCCCTTTTGGGGTCGCGGGGGGCGCTGGAGCCTATCTCAGCTACAATCGGGCGGAAGGCGGGGTACACCCTGGACAAGTCGCCACCTCATCGCAGGGCCAACACAGATAGACAGACAACATTCACACACTAGGGTCAATTTAGTGTTGCCAATCAACCCATCATGTGCATGTCTTTGGAGGTGGGAGGAAGCCGGAGTACCCGGAGGGAACCCACCCAGTCACGGGGAGAACATGCAAACTCCAAACAGAAAGATCCCTTCGTATTGTGAGGCAGATGCACTAACCCCTCTTCCACCGTGCTGCCCATATATTGTATATATTATATAAAATAATAATATATCAGTATATATTATATACTGTAGATATACTATGTAAATATTACATATATGTTTTATTGCTACTATGGTACATTTTTAGTCTACTTTATACCTTTTGTTTACGCCCTCTTTTTGTGCCCTTGTGTGCATTATCCTTCACATCCGTATCCTTTCCCATCCTTTGTAACTGAGCTACTGTGTGGAACAATTTCCCTGGTGGATCATTAAATTTGTCTAAGTCTAAAATATCAACACGCAGCCATGAATGAATGAATTTCCCCAAGGGGACCAATAAATCTAAATCTAATCTAATCATTGGTGCAAGAGAATAAACACCATGATATAAGATTTTTTTTATTTGATAGATATATGCCCTTTTACAAATGAGATTTTTAAACATTTTCCAAAAGAAAGCTTATGACATGAAATATAGCACTATGTCCAATAGAGGGCACTATTGAGTGCTACGGGAGAATTATAACAAAAAAATAAAAAAACAAAAACAAAAGCAGAATGCACATTCCATGCAGAATTTGGTCAACAAGCATAAAAAAGTAGAAAAATAACAGTTACAATATGTTTGTTTTTTACTTTATCTGGTGTGAAGTGAACAATCAGACCTTTTTTCTTGTTATTCTGTGTCACTTCGTGGTTCTTTCAGCAAAAGGCGCTTCCCGTTGGAAGGCAGTGGAACCTCTGTTTTCACAACCACTGGTGACTTTGTTTTTCTGAGACAGAAAACAATCCATAAAATATTATGAAACATAATTTATTTAAAAAATAAATATTTAAGTATATTTATATATATTAATATATATATATATATATATATATATATATATATATATATATATATATATATATATATTTAGACATGTCTATATAATATAGATGTGTGTAATATATATCATGCGTACACACACTAAAGGAAGCTTTCCTACAGTAAATGGGCCGTGTGTAAATTATTAATTGGTGGTAGTTTTTCTTAAAATTCAAGTAAAATACTCATTAAAAATATCAATTGTGGGTCTTACCCCTGCTTGTCAAGCAGCTCCAGGCCGTCGTTGATTTTCTTCAACATTTCATAACGTTCACGGCCACAAATCTGTGTTAAAAATGGCACATTAAAGAATAAAAGGGGCGTTGATTAGCGACATTCTGAATAGGATCCTCCGCTTGTCTTGACTTACTTCCAGACGGTAAATGTCTTTGTCCTCCTCGTCAGCACTAGAGGTGGTCCTGGGCTTCTTCAGGCGGGCGGCAGAGGTGCCCGAGGAGCTCTCTGTGAAAATGAACAATGAGAAAGGTGACAACCTGTGAACCGGTCGCGGGCATTAGATGTGCACATCTGCCATGTCATTCAATTTCAATTTTTTTTTTTTTTACAGGCCTGTGCGCACACTTTGAGAAGAAAAAGAGGAAAACAAACAAAAAAGACGACAATTTCTGCATGCGTGCAAGCCTTGAAAGAACTATTAGAAAATCAAGACTACAATTCCTGCAGTAGGGTGCATTTGTACACTATATTTGACCTTTACATTTATTCTCATCTACCAACCTTTTTGACACTTACATGTCCCATGTAATGTACCACATATTTTTTTGTTTTGTAGTAGATCATTTACTAACATTATCGTTGAAAATGTCATGTAAATGCTACATAATGCATACAAAGAACTGGAAAACGGTCACTAGGGCTATAGCCACGCTCCATCAGGTAATATACTTCCACTGTTAAGACCTCTGTTTAAATCCATCCATCCATTTTCCTCCGCTTATCCGTCACGTCAAAAATATACCTTCTCGCTGGCTACTAATAAATGCTCTAGAACAGGGATGTCCAACCTGTAGCTGAAAAATAGATTCCCCTAATTGAAAGACCAGCAGCTGCCACTGGTATACAGCTGGTGTTACATAGTACAATAATTATACAAATAGATCAAAATAATATATATATATATATATATATATATATATATATATATATATATATAATTAGGGCTTGGCGATATGGCCTTTTATTAATATCTCGATATTTTTAGGCCATGTCATGATACACAATATATATCTCGATATTTTGCCTTAGCCTTGAATTAACACTTGATGCATATAATCACACCAGTATGATGATTCTATGTGTCTACATTAAAACATTCTTGTTCATACTGCATTAATATATGCTAATTTTAAACTTTCATTCAGAGAGGGAAATCACAACTAAGTCAATTTACTGTATTTATTAAACAGTTATTAAGCAGTGGCACAAACATTCATGTAATTTCCAAAACAGAAAGTGCAAGATTGTCAGAGACATTTTAAAACAAGCTATTAGCGCACTTTTGTGCATGATGTCACGAAGATGACATATCAAAACAACACTAAATTAAAGTGCACTTTTTGTACAGAACGCCACTACAATAGCTTAAAACAAATAAAGTGCACTTTTGTGCATGTCACACAAGATATTTCAAAAACTGTCAAATAAAAATGAGCTGCATAATAGGAAATCAAATAGTGTATGTCCTTCGCTATGTGGTAAGTTACTGCAGACGTTATCTCGTTATCTACTTTTTTCATACAGGTGTTGATGTGGAAATGGTTGCTTCGGCATTTTGTTGGTGTGGCACCGGCCGAGATGTTGATATGCGGAGTTTCAAGCACTCTTCATTCTCTAGCGGGTGACTTTTCAAATGATGCTACACATTAGCAGTGGTGCTACATTTTGTAGCAACGCTTTTGCCGCATACTTGACATATTACGGTTGTCTGTTCAACATATTCCCGCTTGAAGCCAAACCACCGCCAGACGATGGACCTCATGCTGTTTTTCTTGGGAATTAATTATTCTTCCTTCATTTGTTACCAGATTTGCACCTTCTTTCTCTTGTATTACCACTCGCACCGCACCGCTAGCATCACAGCTAACGTTACCCATGCCGCTACCTCTGTGCTCCGCGAGGGCGTATGACGTTGCACGTGCGACAGTATGTGACGTATGTAGAAGGTGCGCTTGTTTTATGTCTCTGTGAGAATGAGAGACAAGAAAGAGTGAGAAACGCCTGTAGTGTAATGCCCTCAGCTAAAAGCAACTGCGTGAGAACGTATACTCAAATATCACGATATAGTCACAAACCCGCGATATATATAGAGTATATTCGATATATCGCCCAGTCCTAATAAATATATATTTATTAGGGCTGCAACAACTAATCGATTAAAATCGATTATAAAAATAGTTGCCGATTAATTTAGTCATCGATTGGTTGGAACTATGCTATGCGCATGCGCGGAGGCTTTTTTTTATTTTAATAAACCTTTATTTATAAACTGCAACATTTACAAACAGCTGAGAAACAATAATCAAAATAAGTACAAAAACAGTACAAAACAGCGCCAGGGCGGCGCTGAGGCTACGTCTCATGAGGTGGCGTAAGCTAGCCAATGATGTGTCATGTGCAGCTCACGTGACGACGCCGTCTTTTTTGCTGGAAACATTCGAAAAATGGCGCAGGAAAACTACGGATAGTTCAGCGGAAAAACATCTTGAGGTTATTGCTTCAATGGAGAAAAGTGTACGACCTAAGTCGTCAAAAGTGTGGGAACACTTTACTTTAAAGACTTCAAAGAAGACCGTTTCCTGCAAAATGGCACGGTAGTCCAACGTACAACATTGCTTCAGGAGCACCTGAAAAGGAAAAATGTTGGAGCCATGGATGAAGGGAACTCACGGTACGTAACTTTTTAAGTCCATAGTGGCAACAGGCATTCATGAGTTCAGCTTTTTTGTGACTAACGTTAACGTTATGCCTTTGTTGCAACGCTGGGCTGATAATGTGTCTCCGGCACATTTGACTCCGTTTTGAGAGAGAAAACGCACGGTTACTAATTTCGAAATAAACGTAACAAACAGAAATATCTCAGGTTCGTTTCATTATGGATCAATGTAGCCGGGCCAGATAAAGCTATATAAATATATTTAGATTTGAGTGACGCTTTGTATAACTAAATGTTATGAAGGTGCTGGAATATTTCATGCTATTATTCAGAGGCAGCCTAAAATGAATCCTTTATTATTCACAACAGAAACGTGTACAGTATCTGATTCAGTTCTGATCTGATGAGTTACATTTCTGTGTTATTATTGGTGTATGCTGCACCCCCAATGTCCAGAACATGGTGCCAGTATGCTGTTTTTTTTTTCAATAAAATACTGGGAAGGATAGAAATGTAGTTTGTCTCTTTTATCCGATTATTATATATATATATATATATATATATATATATATATATATATATAATGATGTGTATATACAGTGTATATATCCTGTAATTGAATGTGTCTCGCCGCCACAGCATTTTGATTACTGCCACACCTTGAAAATAAGTTGTTTTTTTTTATTTGAAAACATATTAAAGTAATATAATATATTGTAGCCCCCAGAAGAAATCACAGAAACTCAGACACTATTTAACTTTTATTACTAATCTTATATTAACAAACGGCCGATTTCCAACAGGTTTTACATCCAATGCAAACACTTTTGTCTATGTGACACAAGAACGCTTCCTTATTCTCCGCCAGTCACCTTTCAGGCACGGATGGTGTGTTTTCAAACATGGGAAAAACTGACACCAAATCCAAGCCACACAAACATAAAACATTAACATTAGCTGGTCGTAACAATATGAATTGATATATACAGTCTATTATTTGCGCACTATTGACGGCGTGGCGCAGTGGAAGAATGGCCGTGCGCGACCCGAGGGTCCCTGCTTCAATCCCCACCTAGTACCAACCTCGTCATGTCCGTTGTGTCCTGAGCAAGACACTTCACCCTTGCTCCTGATGGGTGCTGGTTAGCGCCTTGCATGGCAGCTCCCTCCATCAGTGTGTGAATGTGTGTGTGAATGGGTAAAATGTGGAAGTAGTGTCAAAGCGCTTTGAGTACCTTGAAGGTAGAAAAGCGCTATACAAGTACCGGTACAACCCATTTATCATTATAATTGAGGTACCAAAAACCGCGCCACCAAAGCCGGATGTAAACAAAACGCACGCCATTGTCAGGAGCTTTGTCAGCAGGTCTACGATGTGGATGTCATTTTAATATATTCTAGATATACTCTCGAACAGCCATCTCCATCATCCATCCATTTTCTACCGCTTGTCCCTTTCAGGGTCGCGGGGGGTGCTGGAGCCTATCTCAGCTGCATTCAGGCGGAAGGCGGGGTACACCCTGGACAAGTCGCCACCTCATCTCCAAAATGTGCAAATATTAAGAGGACATTCGCAGCTTTTAAGAAGAGAAAGTCCAACTAGAGCAACAGCACGAAGCAGGTGTGACGTCATGCTCGCTGCAGCTCGCCTTTCGTCAGGGACTTTGAGGGACAGAATTAGTCTCTAAACACGAGTCCATTTTATAATAACACTACAAAAAGATGCTAGATTTGTTGATAGTTGTTGTTAATAAAACAATTATTAAAAGTCTCTGGATACTTGACAAAATCTCAAGAAAATACATTGTACAAGAAATATTGTAGCAAATTAATCAATTACATCATGGTAACCACACCTCCACAGGTATCTTGGCAGTCAAGAGGAAACCGTGTGTGGTGTGTGTGTGTGCGTGTGTGTGTGTGTGTGTGTGTGTGTGTGTGTGTGTGTGTGTGTGTGTGTGTGTGTGTGTGTGTGTGTGTGTGTGTGTGTGTGTGTGTGTGTGTGTGTGTGTGTGAAAAAACATTCATGAAGTTTGGTTCTTTTATGAATTTATTATGAGTCTACTGAAAATGTCACCAAATCTGCTGGGTCAAAAATATTCATACAGCAATGTTGATATAAGGCTTTTTTGGTAGCCATCCACTAGCTTCTGGTTGAATTTTTGACCACTCCTCTTAACAAAATTGGTGCAGTTCAGCTAAATTTGTTGGTTTTCTGACATGGACTTGCTTCTTCAGCATACCACTTTTGACGTATGTTTGGGGTCATTGTCTTGTTGGAACACCCAACTGCGCCCAAGACCCAACCTCCGGCCTGATGATTTTAGGTTGTCCTGAAGAATTTGAAAGTAATCCTCCTTTTTTATTGTCCCATTTAAAGCACCAGTTCCATTGGCAGCAAAACAGGCCCAGAGCATAATACTACCACCACTATGCTTGACGATAGGAATGGTGTTTCTGGGATTAAAGGCCTCACCTTTTCTCCTCCAAACATATTGCTGGGTATTGTGGCCAAACAGCTACATTTTTTTTTCATCTGACATCACATGGACAATGATAAGACCTTCTGGAGGAAAGTTCTGTGGTTCAACCAGAATTCAACCAGAAGCTTTCCAGAAGCTTGTGGATGGCTACCAAAAGCACCTTCTTGCAGTGAAACTTGCCAAAGGACATGTAACCAAATATTAACATTGCTGTATGTATACTTTTGACCCAGCAGATTTGGTCACATTTTCAGTAGACCCATAATACATTCATAAAAGAACCCAACTTCATGAATGTTTTTTGTGACCAACAAGTATGTGCTACAATCACTCTATCACAAACAAATAAGAGTTGTAGAAGTTATTGGAAACTCAAGACAGCCATGACATTATGTTCTTTACAAGTGTATGTAAATCGCGACTGTGTGTGTATATATATATATATATATATATATATATATATATATATATATATATATATATATATAAATATCAGAATCAGAATCAGCTTTATTGTCATTACGCAAGGTAACGAGATTGAGGCCATTCCATACAGTGCGTTTCCATATGAGTTGGGAAATTGGGTTAGATGTAAATATAAACGGAATACAATGATTTGCAAATAATTTCCAACCCATATTCAGTTGAATATGCTACAAAGACAACATATTTGATGTTCAAACTGATAAACTTTTTTTTTTTGCAAATAATCATTAACTTTAGAATTTGATGCCAGCAACATGTGACAAAGAAGTTGGGAAAGGTGGCAATAAATACTGTTTAAGTTGAGGAATGCTCATCAAACACTTATTTGGAACACCCCACAGGTGAACAGGCAAATTGGGAACAGGTGGGTGGGGGCGGGGCGTGTTTGGGGGCGTGGTTAAGAGGGGAGGAGTATATTGACAGCTAGAATTCACCAAGTCAAGTATTTCATACACACATATATATTCATATATATATATATATATATATATATATATATATACACACACACACACACACACATATACATATATATATACACATACACATATATATACAGGTAAAAGCCAGTAAATTAGAATATTTTGAAAAACTTGATTTATTTCAGTAATTGCATTCAAAAGGTGTAACTTGTACATTATATTTATTCATTGCACACAGACTGATGCATTCAAATGTTTATTTCATTTAATTTTGATGATTTGAAGTGGCAACAAATGAAAATCCAAAATTCCGTGTGTCACAAAATTAGAATATTACTTAAGGCTAATACAAAAAAGGGATTATTAGAAATGTTGGCCAACTGAAAAGTATGAAAATGAAAAATATGAGCATGTACAATACTCAATACTTGGTTGGAGCTCCTTTTGCCTCAATTACTGCGTTAATGCGGCGTGGCATGGAGTCGATGAGTTTCTGGCACTGCTCAGGTGTTATGAGAGCCCAGGTTGCTCTGATAGTGGCCTTCAACTCTTCTGCGTTTTTGGGTCTGGCATTCTGCATCTTCCTTTTCACAATACCCCACAGATTTTCTATGGGGCTAAGGTCAGGGGAGTTGGCGGGCCAATTTAGAACAGAAATACCATGGTCCGTAAACCAGGCACGGGTAGATTTTGCGCTGTGTGCAGGCGCCAAGTCCTGTTGGAACTTGAAATCTCCATCTCCATAGAGCAGGTCAGCAGCAGGAAGCATGAAGTGCTCTAAAACTTGCTGGTAGACGGCTGCGTTGACCCTGGATCTCAGGAAACAGAGTGGACCGACACCAGCAGATGACATGGCACCCCAAACCATCACCCAACCATGCAAATTTTGCATTTCCTTTGGAAATCGAGGTCCCAGAGTCTGGAGGAAGACAGGAGAGGCACAGGATCCACGTTGCCTGAAGTCTAGTGTAAAGTTTCCACCATCAGTGATGGTTTGGGGTGCCATGTCATCTGCTGGTGTCGGTCCACTCTGTTTCCTGAGATCCAGGGTCAACGCAGCCGTCTACCAGCAAGTTTTAGAGCACTTCATGCTTCCTGCTGCTGACCTGCTCTATGGAGATGGAGATTTCAAGTTCCAACAGGACTTGGCGCCTGCACACAGCGCAAAATCTACCCGTGCCTGGTTTACGGACTATGGTATTTCTGTTCTAAATTGGCCCGCCAACTCCCCTGACCTTAGCCCCATAGAAAATCTGTGGGGTATTGTGAAAAAGAAGATGCAGAATGCCAGACCCAAAAACACAGAAGAGTTGAAGGCCACTATCAGAGCAACCTGGGCTCTCATAACACCTGAGCAGTGCCAGAAACTCATCGACTCCATGCCACGCCGCATTAACGCAGTAATTGAGGCAAAAGGAGCTCCAACCAAGTATTGAGTATTGTACATGCTCATATTTTTCATTTTCATACTTTTCAGTTGGCCAACATTTCTAAAAATCCCTTTTTTGTATTAGCCTTAAGTAATATTCTAATTTTGTGACACACGGAATTTTGGATTTTCATTTGTTGCCACTTCAAATCATCAAAATTAAATGAAATAAACATTTGAATGCATCAGTCTGTGTGCAATGAATAAATATAATGTACAAGTTACACCTTTTGAATGCAATTACTGAAAGAAATCAAGTTTTTCAAAATATTCTAATTTACTGGCTTTTACCTGTATATATCTACATCCTGAAAATATGCAAACAAAACTGTGTTTAGATAATTGATACTTCAAACTTGCATAAATAAATCTTAAGGAATACAACATAACTTGGCTACTGAGAGCTTCAAAATGTAATGAATAAAATGCTAAAGTTGTTGATAAACAAGCAATTATTTTAATAATTAAATATGGTCATTTTAAATGAATTATTATGATCATTTAATATTATTTCAAATATGTTTATTTTAATGTATAATTCTATGGCTGGATGTAATAAGGAGTCAGAAAAAATACAAATAAAACTACAATAAATGTTGATGTTTTTAGCAAAATATAGTAAAAAGTTACTTATTTATTTATTTTTAATTAATAAATATATTTATTTTTAGGTAAGATAAACATAATAATACAATTTATCTCTAGTCTGGATGATTTAGTTCTTGTCACCCTGTTGTCCCTCCCGTCGTGAAAAAAGGCTGCCTCACTCAGGTCCGCATGTAGCTGAAGGGAGCGTGGCCTCCAGGTCCGGCTGAAAATCGGGAGATTTTCGGGAGAATATTTGTCCCGGGAGGTTTTCGGGAGAGGCGCTGAATTTCGGGAGTCTCCCGAAAAATTCGGGAGGGTTGGCAAGTACGCCTCCGGACCAAAGAGGAAAAGAACCATCCGGATTGTTAAAGGCGCAAAGTTGAAAAGCCAGCATCTGTGATGGTATGGGGGTGTATTAGTGCGCAAGACATGGGTAACTTACACATCTGTGAAGGCGCCATTAATGCTAAAAGGTACATACAGGTTTTGGAGCAACATATGTTGCCATCCAAGCAACGTTACCATGGACGCCCCTGCTTATTTCAGCAAGACTATGCCAAGCCACGTGTTACATCAACGTGGCTTCATAGTAAAAGAGTGCGGGTACTAGACCGGCCTGCCTGTAGTCCAGACCTGTCTACCATTGAAAATGTGTGGCGCATTATGAAGTCTAAAACACCACAACGGAGACCCCTGGACTGTTGAACAACTTAAGCTGTACATCAAGCAAGAATGGGAAATAATTCCACCTGAGAAGCTTAAAAAATGTGTCTCCTCAGTTCCCAAACGTTTACTGACTGTTGTTAAAAGGAAAGGCCATGTAACACAGTGGTGAACATGCCCTTTCCCAACTACTTTGGCATGTGTTGCAGCCATGAAATTCTAAATTAATTATTATTTGCAAAAAAAAAAATAAAGTTTATGAGTTTGAACATCAAATATCTTGTCTTTGTAGCGCATTCAATTGAATATGGGTTGAAAAGGATTTGCAAATCATTGTATTCCGTTTATATTTACATCTAACACAATTTCCCAACTCATATGGAAACGGGGTTTGTGTATATATATATATATATATACATACACCGTATCTTTCGGATTATAAGTCGCAGTTTTTTTTCATAGTTTGGCCGTGGGTGCGACATTTACTCCGGAGCGATTTGTGTGAAATTATTAACACATTACCGTAAAATATCAAATAATATTATTTATCTCATTCGCGTAAGAGACGAAGCAAAGGGCAGCAATCGTTACACACACGTCAGCAATCGTCACTCACACGTCAACCAATAAGAATTTGGCGGGGGAGGGTCATGGCAGAAGTGCATTGTGGGTCATAGGATGCTAACTGCTATATGCTACTGCCGTAGCTATTAAAATGAATCGCATCAATATTGGCGGTAACTTGTAAAAAATGAGAAGGGCTGAACTAAAATGGCACCGAAAAGGAAATCATATACTGCAGATTACAAGCTGGACGTAGTGAAATACTGTATGCAGCAGAGCACGGCAATCGAGCGGGAGAAAGGAAACGGCGCATACCAGAGGCAACGCCGGAATTATTGTTCAAAAACGCACATTTCCATGTTTTTGCGGACATTTCAAATGCCTGTATTTACCTTTCTTTCTTTAAATAGGACACCCAAGCTTCACTTAATGCTGGATAAAGGACCTTAGCAAAACCTGTGCTGGATAACTTCAGAAAGCATCAAAAGATTACCTTGGAATATTTTGTATTGTCTTCAGCTTTATCTGGGGCAATTTGTGCAAAAGACGACTACCATCAAACATGACACACATCACATTACAGGTTGGCTTGTTAGACGTTAACTATCTTGCTAAACCTTAGTGTACCATGCTCTCAGTTCAGCAAACATCGAAAGATTAACTCAGGACTTTGATTTTTTTTGGGGCTTTTCTTTACTAACTTAAAGACCGTTTTTCCGTGCCTTGGTGTTTGCTTCTGTTTTTTCAAGCAATGCAGTTTCAACACCTACTTCGTTTGGCCCCATTGTCCACCTTGGAGGCGTTCTCCTCCTCAATTTTGCGGTCGCGGCCTGGACAGGCACAAACACGCACCTCGAAACATCTGCGACCCAATGCATTGCCACTGGGGTGAAAGACAAATTCTGTTTGTTAGAGGCCTGGGTAAGGCTGGAGTTACAAGACAATGAAATACAAAGCTGAGAAACTGGGCACTTACTCAGGGGTCTCGAGGGTCATGATGGTGAGGATTGGCCTGCGGTTCATGCCCCCCATGCATGAACTGTTACACATGTAGCTGAGAAGTATAGTGGTCATCTCAGATCCAAGCTAAAACAGAAAAAGATTTAAGCAAGTAAAATATTTATAAATTAAAGTAATAATTACTACAAAAACAATAATGTAAATATTAATAATAAAAATGTGTGTGCGTATATATATATATATATATATATATATATATATATATATATATATATATATATATATATATATATACATATACAGGTAAAAGCCAGTAAATTAGAATATTTTGAAAAACTTGATTTATTTCAGTAATTGCATTCAAAAGGTGTAACTTGTACATTATATTTATTCATTGCACACAGACTGATGCATTCAAATGTTTATTTCATTTAATTTTGATGATTTGAAGTGGCAACAAATGAAAATCCAAAATTCCGTGTGTCACAAAATTAGAATATTACTTAAGGCTAATACAAAATAGGGATTTTTAGAAATGTTGGCCAACTGAAAAGTATGAAAATGAAAAATATGAGCATGTACAATACTCAATAGTTGGTTGGAGATCCTTTTGCCTCAATTACTGCGTTAATGCGGCGTGGCATGGAGTCGATGAGTTTCTGCCACTGCTCAGGTGTTATGAGAGCCCAGGTTGCTCTGATAGTGGCCTTCAACTCTTCTGCGTTTTTGGGTCTGGCATTCTGCATCTTCCTTTTCACAATACCCCACAGATTTTCTATGGGGCTAAGGTCAGGGGAGTTGGCGGGCCAATTTAGAACAGAAATACCATGGTCCGTAAACCAGGCACGGGTAGATTTTGCGCTGTGTGCAGGCGCCAAGTCCTGTTGGAACTTGAAATCTCCATCTCCATAGAGCAGGTCAGCAGCAGGAAGCATGAAGTGCTCTAAAACTTGCTGGTAGACGGCTGCGTTGACCCTGGATCTCAGGAAACAGAGTGGACCGACACCAGCAGATGACATGGCACCCCAAACCATCACCCAACCATGCAAATTTTGCATTTCCTTTGGAAATCGAGGTCCCAGAGTCTGGAGGAAGACAGGAGAGGCACAGGATCCACGTTGCCTGAAGTCTAGTGTAAAGTTTCCACCATCAGTGATGGTTTGGGGTGCCATGTCATCTGCTGGTGTCGGTCCACTCTGTTTCCTGAGATCCAGGGTCAACGCAGCCGTCTACCAGCAAGTTTTAGAGCACTTCATGCTTCCTGCTGCTGACCTGCTCTATGGAGAAGGAGATTTCAAGTTCCAACAGGACTTGGCGCCTGCACACAGCGCAAAATCTACCCGTGCCTGGTTTACGGACCATGGTATTTCTGTTCTAAATTGGCCCGCCAACTCCCCTGACCTTAGCCCCATAGAAAATCTGTGGGGTATTGTGAAAAGGAAGATGCAGAATGCCAGACCCAAAAACGCAGAAGAGTTGAAGGCCACTATCAGAGCAACCTGGGCTCTCATAACACCTGAGCAGTGCCAGAAACTCATCGACTCCATGCCACGCCGCATTAACGCAGTAATTGAGGCAAAAGGAGCTCCAACCAAGTATTGAGTATTGTACATGCTCATATTTTTCATTTTCATACTTTTCAGTTGGCCAACATTTCTAAAAATCCCTTTTTTGTATTAGCCTTAAGTAATATTCTAATTTTGTGACACACGGAATTTTGGATTTTCATTTGTTGCCACTTCAAATCATCAAAATTAAATGAAATAAACATTTGAATGCATCAGTCTGTGTGCAATGAATAAATATAATGTACAAGTTACACCTTTTGAATACAATTACTGAAATAAATCAAGTTTTTCAAAATATTCTAATTTACTGGCTTTTACCTGTATATATATATATATATATATATATATATATATATATATATATATATATATATATATATATATACACACACCGTATTTTCCGCACTATAAGTCGCACCTAAAAATCTCAATTTTTCTCAAAAGCTGACAGTGTGCCTTATAATCCGGTGCGCCTTATATATGGACAAATATTGAGCCACAACCGGTCTCGCAACTATGGGATGCATAACGTAACCCCAGCATCTACTGTAGCGCCTATTCTATGCGCCTGTGCAAACTGTGCAATGCACTTTATACTTACGAACAATTGTTTGCACAGTTGCTCTTGGGACTTTAAAGGGGAACATTATCACCAGACCTATGTAAGCGTCAATATATACCTTGATGTTGCAGAAAAAAGACCATATTTTTTTTAACTGATTTCCGAACTCTAAATGGGTGAATTTTGGCGAATTAAACACCTTTCTAATATTTGCTCTCAGAGCGATGATGTCACAACGTGACGTCACATCGGGAAGCAATCCGCCATTTTCTCAAACACCGAGTCAAATCAGCTCTGTTATTTTCTGTTTTTTCGACTGTTTTCCGTACCTTGGAGACATCATGCCTCGTCGGTTTGTGTTGTCGGAGGGTGTAACAACACGAACAGGGACGGATTCAAGTTGCACCAGTGGCCCAAAGATGCGAAAGTGGCAAGAAATTGGACGTTTGTTCCGCACACTTTACCGACGAAAGCTATGCTACGACAGAGATGGCAAGAATGTGTGGATATCCTGCGACACTCAAAGCAGATGCATTTCCAACGATAAAGTCAAAGAAATCTGCCGCCAGACCCCCATTGAATCTGCCGGAGTGTGTGAGCAATTCAGGGACAAAGGACCTCGGTAGCACGGCAAGCAATGGCGGCAGTTTGTTCCCGCAGACGAGCGAGCTAAACCCCCTGGATGTCTTGGCTCACACCGTCCCTTATGCCACCGAAGATGATCAAGAGAAGAATATCGACCCTAGCTTCCCTGGCCTGCTGACATCAACTCCAAAACTGGACAGATCAGCTTTCAGGAAAAGAGCGCGGATGAGGGTATGTCTACAGAATATATTAATTGATGAAAATTGGGCTGTCTGCACTCTCAAAGTGCATGTTGTTGCCAAATGTATTTCATATGCTGTAAACCTAGTTCATAGTTGTTAGTTTCCTTTAATGCCAAACAAACACATACCAATCGTTGGTTAGAAGGCGATCGCCGAATTCGTCCTCGCTTTCTCCCGTGTCGCTGGCTGTCGTGTCGTTTTCGTCGGTTTCGCTTGCATACGGTTCAAACCGATATGGCTCAATAGCTTCAGTTTCTTCTTCACTTTCGTTTTCGCTACCTGCCTCCACACTACAACCATCCGTTTCAATACATGCGTAATCTGTTTAATCGCTTAAGCCGCTGAAATCCGAGTCTGAATCCGAGCTAATGTCGCTATAGCTTGCTGTTCTTTCCGCCATGTTTGTTTGTATTCACTATGTGACGTCACAGGAAAATGGACGGGTGTTTATAACGATAGTTAAAATCAGGCACTTTGAAGCTTTTTTAGGGATATTGCGTGATGGGTAAAATTTTGAAAAAAACTTCGAAAAATATAATAAGCCACTGGGAACTGATTTTTAATGGTTTTAACCATCCTGAAATTGTGATAATGTTCCCCTTTAAGCTGCTTTGAAATGGCTCCAAGTGACTTTCCTGACTTGTTCAAGTCAATATTTCGTTTTTTCAGACCTGTGCTGAGTTCCTTTGACTTTCCCATTGTCACGTTTGTAACCGAGTCTAATGACTGCATCACATAAGCCCTATTTAAATGGGCTCAGAGAAGTCAACCGGTGTCGTCAATCATTATCACTCACATGAAGTTAAGAGGCCATGCCATGAAGCTAATTTGATTTGATTGTAACTTTTCTACATCACTAAAATTGATAATGTATGTTGCTGTATGTATAATTTTGACCCAGCAATTTTGGTCACATTTTCAGTAGACCCATAATAAATTCATAAAAGAACCAAACTTCATGAATGTTTTTTGTGACAAACAAGTATGTGCTCCAATCACTCTATCACAAAAAAATAAGAGTTGTAGAAATTATTGGAAACTCAAGACAGTCATGACATTATGTCCTTCACAAGGGTCTGTAAACTTCTGACCACGACTGTATATATGCACATATATGTACATACATATATATGCACATACGTATATATGCATATATATGCACATAAATATATATGCACATACATATATATGCATATATATGCACATACATATATATGTACATACACATATGTACATACAGTCGTGGTCAAAAGTTTACATAAACTTGTAAAGAACATAATGTCATGCTGTCTTGAATTTCCAATAATTTCTACAACTCTTGTTTTTTTCTGATATATATATACATATATATATATACACACACACACACATACATACATATATATATATATATATATATATATATATATATATATATATATATATATATATATATATATATATATATATATATATACATACATACACACACACACATATATATAAATATATATATATAGATATGTATATATAGATATATATATATATATACACACACATATATAATAAAAGGAGAAATGTCTCACCTGGGGTTGTTCGTAGGGGACAGTCACGCTGTATCTCTTGGTGTGGGCGTCCTCAAAATATAGCGCCCTCTGGCTGCCTTCTACTCGAATCAGATGGCTGCTATGCTCTGTTGCTAAATAAAAAATAATCACCATTATATATGTACATATATATATATTATTGTATTTACCTTACAGTGGTCATTACCATCCTGGTTCTGGTGGTGGGGACATCTGCGGACCACGTCGGCCACGTGCTCCGACTTCTTGTAGACAGCCGTAGCCCTGAGGATGGCCCCTGCAGGCGGCTCCTTACACACCAACACCTCCACGGGTGTGGTCTTGGCCAGCTGGCAGTAGAGCTTGTTGAGCACTTCAGAAAACTGCTCGGCAACAGAAGAATTTGATAAATAAATACCGAAAATTGTCAATCGTTTTGATTAGTTTACTTTCAGCGACATTGTTTAGTTTTAACCCTTTTGGGGATACGGGAAACATGCAGGAACATGCCCCATCATGTTAAGACATCACCAAGAAGAAGGTGGAGGGACCTCAGCAGGAAGTAGCCAATCAGAGTGCGCTGAAGGTTGAGTCATTGGACACCATTGGCTATCAGTGAGGTTTCAGCAAGAATGAATGAAATTCTACAAGCCCTCGCGCCATTTGAGACGCCAACTAAAAAGACACATTTTATCGAGGTAAGAGTTTAAATGTGTTTAAAAGGATTTAATGAACAAATTTTGAATTCTGGTGTTAAAATCATTGGCAAGCTAATATGTTGGTACCTAAAAACCAGTTGGCACGGTCCCTTTTGTCTTTGGCATGCGGTAAAACCATTTCTTTTTGAGTAAATCCTGCATTCTGTTAGTATTTAAAAATATGTTGAATACTTAAAATAGTAAAAAAAAATGTATATCAAAAAAAATTTTAGGCCTGTTTTCAAACTGAAGAAAGGAATTATTCCATCATTATTATGATAATTTAATAATTTCAATGTAAAATACAGAAGATGAATGCAGTATTTTTTTTTTCTATAAATGGCTTTATTTATTCTACGATTTCCAAGATATTTTAAAATGTAGTAATATCTCCAGGATTTCCCATACATGTAATTGTGGCAAATAAAATATGCCACATCTTTAAATATGAGGGTTTTTTTTTTACCTGAAAACCAATTTAAGTAAGAGTTTGTATTAATGGGTACATGTAGCCTATTATTTACGCTTTGTCTAGTGATGCACTGAAAATTTGGTCACCGGGCTATTTTTGGTCTATCTCGGCCGAAATTGATCACTGAAACAGCACTGCCGAAACAGGATGTGATGACGTACAAGACGCAGGCGATTGTCTGGAGTGGAGGCAGCATGTCTGCAATGTGGACGTACTTTAATATATCCGAGATACACTCACGCTATCTACAAAATGTGCAATGGGCAGATAAATAAATAAAGAGGAACTGTGTGTGTACATATCTGTATGGGCACAACAGGGGAGCTATGTCACCTGCCGCTCTTTAAACTACATGTGCAGATCTGTCTGTTAATTAATTGTTTAGCTAAGTTTGAAGCAAAGATGGCAATACTGTATTGCCACCTTTTGCGGGTCTTGTTTAAAAGCAGTGCTTGCAGCACGGCGCATCCGTGTTTAAAGCGTCACCTTTATCGATAGTTTTGAAGCCCAAATGTCTCCATATTGAGCTTCATGTATTATCTTTATTAACGAGTAGAATTGCCATTTTTTTGCCATTCTTCCTGTCCACATTGTTTTTGTGTGCATTTTGACACACAACATCATGCGCCTCTCAGCTCTGTACTTCACCGCCGCACAGCAGCATGCTACTGAAAAAAAATTAACGGTATTTTTCATGTGTCTTTTAATTCATTAGTAATGCGATACTTTATCAGTAGTGGTATACTACTTGCCACAGGCGGCGAACGTTCAAGTTTACAAGAGCAGGCTTAAGACCCACCTTTTTGATTTGGCTTTTAACTGATAGCAATTACTTTATTGAAGTCATTTGTACTTTACTTTTTATCCTATTAATTATGCAATATTTGATTTAGTTCTATTTATTTGGTCTGATGACCTCCTGGTGCAGATGGCTCCTGTGATAGTGTTTACTCACATGTCTCCCCTGTACTCAGCCATGCAATCATTTTCCATATAGTTGCATATGTGTGTATGTTGTGTGTGTTTGTGTTTGGTATCTGTGTTTGTGCGTACATATGTGAGAATGGGGGATATGTGTCACCGGGGTATTGTTTTTAACTTTGTAAAGCACTTTGCGTTGCATTTCTTTTATGTATGAAAAGCGCTTTATAAATAAAGTTTGATTGATTGATTGATTGATACCATACAACCCTAGTTTGAACTTATATGTGTCAGAAGACTTTATATGGAAGCACTAAAAACTACAACAATGCTGACGGCGAAAAGACGCAGTCAAAGTACAGCCATGTAAATAAGACCAACAACAAAACGGCGCATCATGAAGAGAGGTCAGAAAGTGGCTTGAAGATGTTCTGTAAAACATAATGTACGCAAAAATTTGACCAAAGAACCACCATTACATGTTATGTAGACCATATACAAGTGTCTGAATGTAAAAGAAACACATAATATGACCCATTTAATACTAATGACAAATTTTGTTTTTATGTAAATATGCAAATTATATAATTACATTATATTGACCACGACCCCACTACACCCCTAGCCATGCTCCCACCACCACAAGTATATTGGTCATCTGTGGGAAACCCTGATTCCTACATATATATTTCTTAAAGGCTACAATATTAAAACGAATACAATTAACAAATATTTCAAGACAACACAAACTGTAATTTAAAACAAAATGATCGAAATGCCAATGTTTAAGGGTGGTGACAGTTTGACCCTGGATCAGCTATATGTGTATTTATTTATTTTTAAAATATAATTTTAAAAAATTACCGTTGAGGTGACGGACTTGGCTGTGCCCGACTTCTGGAAGCGAAGCTGGAAGCCGTACTCTCCGGGACAGTCAGTGGTTACGGGGACTGTGGGGATGGTAGAGGGTGCTGCTACCACCACCATAGACGGCGGCAACTCGAAGAGATCTTCGTCAAAATTGTCAGTGAGAGATTGATCATCGTAAATCGGCGCCAAATGGTTGACAGGTTCCGGCTTCCACATAGAGACGGAAGGGTTGTCCACCGTCTGAATGGTGGAAATGGATGGAGTCTCCCTGGAGAGGAAATAAACAAAACATACCTCAATTCCGGTTTCTCCTCAAATTTAAATCCCAATCTAAAACTTACACACTCTGCCAAAGCTGCCGAAAGGATTCCTGGCTCATGGGGAATGTTGGGCTCAGAGATAAGTCCATAGATAATTCCTCCATCTTGATGGACCCAGTGAAGGAATACTGCAGAAAAAAGTCAATTAGTAGGATAAATCAAAAACAACATACTAAAGAACATAATTAAAAACCGTGCTAAGAAGAATTATCCTCAATACTTTTTAGACAGAAAAAAAAAAATGACATGATTGAAGAAATTAAAAGCTTTAGTAGCTACTTTGCAATTATTTTTTTCCAGGAAAGACAACACAGACGTTAATACAAATAACAAAATAAATGAACTAATTAAAGAGATGGTTTGGGGGAAAAAACTGTCCTTGAATCTCAGTAAAACTAAAATAATGCTTCTACTGGTAACAGAAGAGAAAGTCAAACACAAACACAAATAGACAGACTAGACATTGATAGGTTATAAGGAACCAAAAGTTTGGGTGTAATAATTGATGATGAAATGAACTGGAAATCTCATTAAAACATACACATAAGGTAGCAAGACATATGTAAATAATACATTAAGTAAAATATGTACTGGACAAAAAATACTCCATATTCTCTACTGTTTGTTAGTATTACAATATCTGAGTCGGTGTGTAGAAATATGGGCAAATAACTACAAAAGTACACTTTATTCACTAAACGTGTTACAAAAAAAGGTCAGTTAGAATAATACATTATGTTCGATATAGAGAACATCCATCCATCCATCCATTTTCTACCGCTTATTCCCTTTGGGGTCTAGAGAACATAAAGTCTTTATTTATTCAATTTAACATTTAGAAATTCAATGATTTGGTGCATTTGCAAACAACTAAAATGATGTACTAAGCAAACTATAACCTGCTATGTACAACAATTCTTCTCAACAAAAAAGGACAAATATAACCTAAGAGGAAAAAGCTGCTTTAAAACATGTGTATGCAGATACAACACTTAAAACCTACAGTATATCAGTATGTGGAATTAAACTATGGAATGTGTTGACCTTGCAATGAGGTGGCGACTTGTCCAGGGTGTATCCTACCTCCCTTACAAATGCAGCTGGGATAAGTTCCAGCACCCCCACAACCCCGAGAGGGACAAGCGGTAGAAAATGGATTGATGGAGCAAATAAGTCAAACAATGTACTAACATTGAAACAGTTCAAATGTTAAGTGTTAGCAAAGTACAAAAAAGAAACAAATCCTGAGAAACACTAACTTTACTGTAAAATTATACAATTGTATTCATCTGAAGTGATTTTTACTTTTTTAACTATTTATTGAGATCTGTATTTTTCGTTATCAGAGGAGTAAATTCTGTATACACGAACAGGAAGTGAATACATGTGTTAGTTATAACTATGCAATGGAAAAGGCTGAGTATTAAATAAACTCTGCTCTTGGCAACTCCTTTTCGGACATGCTGTAATGAAAAACTGCAAAAATGTGATTGTAATTGTATGATCTGTACAAATAAATTCAAACAGCAAACTTTAAAAACAAAACATGAATTAAAATAAAATAGACCTTACTCCTAAGGGACGGCGTGGCGCAGTGGGAGAGTAGCCGTGCGCAACCCGAGGGTCCCTGGTTCAATCCCCACCTAGTACCAACCTCGTCATGTCCGTTGTGTCCTGAGCAAGACACTTCACCCTTGCTCCTGATGGGTGCTGGTTAGCGCCTTGCATGGCAGCTCCCTCCATCAGTGTGTGAATGTGTGTGTGAATGGGTAAATGTGGAAGTAGTGTCAAAGCGCTTTGAGTACCTTGAAGGTAGAAAAGTGCTATACAAGTACAACCCATTTATCATTTATTTACTGAGTAGTGTACAATAAGCGATATTTAAAGTACAGGTAAAAATTATCGGTCAACAAATTAACAAATATTTTAAATATGCCAAAAATAAGGTGGCAATTATTTTGTTGCGGTTTCTCTTTTGTCTGCCATTATGATTAAATTCGCAAAACTTGTCTATTAAATGACAAAACCAAAACAATGTTCGCTGTTGTGGCATGAATTTGGACGGAATACGAAATGTTGCCGCAGCGAAAACAAAATGTTGGGCCTCAAGATGGACAGACTTCACCTTGAAAGTAAAATACTCATTAACTATGGATAATAATACGACTAAGAATTAACCGTAGAATAAACGTGCAAGCACCTAGACGAGTTAAGTAGTTGTAGTAAACAAAAAATAAGCGGAACTTGCTTGCGTTAGCATACCTAGCATAACTAGCATCCACGCTTGTTAGCATGAGCGAAAGACGTCATTTTAGCACAGTCGATTGCAGTAACTCCTCTATACACTACCTGGTAATCCTTGCAGTTCACTGAACTTGTGTGAAGGTGTTGTATTTAGTAAATGGAAATTGCGAAAAGTCACCAAAATGTTTGGAGGGAAAAATAAGGGGATTCCCACAATTGTCCAAACATAGGAAGCCACCAACTTCTTGCTTCCTTGTCCAATCACCGGCGACTTTACTTCCACGCATGCGCGTGTCGTAAAATAATTGTGATAGGTTCACCAAATGTTGGAATTTCGGCAAATATCCGTTAAAAACATAAACACATGTTGACTTAATGATAAACTAGTCATATATGACCATTTCATTGATAAAGAATGATTATATTCAGTTTTACTGAGGCACTTCAACCCTAAACTAACACCCTCCCTACCACATCTTACCTCTTCGGATTGTAAATCCATCCATCCATCCATCTTCTTCCGCTTATCCGAGGTCGGGTCGCGGGGGCAGCAGCCTAAGCAGGGAAGCCCAGACTTCCCTCTCCCCAGCCACTTCGTCCAGCTCTTCCTGTGGGACCCCGAGGCGTTCCCAGGCCAGCCGGGAGACATAGTCTTCCCAACGTGTCCTGGGTCTTCCCCGCGGCCTCCTACCGGTCGGACGTGCCCTAAACACCTCCCTAGGGAGGCGTTCGGGTGGCATCCTGACCAGATGCCCGAACCACCTCATCTGGCTCCTCTCGATTGTAAATAATCAAATGTAAATAATCAAATGTAGACACTTTTTCTCATACTTTCTGATCTCTCTCTGTGTCCACTACTTGCTGTACATATCCTACCAAGTCAGTCCTACACTGTTCCAATGTCCATTTCTCTGATGATGCAATTGTTGATGACTGAAGTGTTGATACCTACCAAACCTACCCCCCCCCCCCGCCCCCCCCCCCCCCGCCCCCCCTCCATATCCCACACACCGGATTGTAAATAATGTAAATAATTAAATGTATATACTCTGATGATTATCTTGTGTGATGACTGTATTATGATAATAGTATATATCTGTATCATGAATAAGTTGAGAAACTTATTCGGGTGTTACCATTTAGTGGTAAATTGTACGGAATATGTACTTCACTGTGCAATCTACTAATAAAAATTACAATCAAACAATCAAACAGGGGTTAGTGCTGGTGTCTTACGATAAGAAAGTCCTGGGTTCTCGGTCTTTCTGTGTGGAGTTTGCATGTTCCCCACGTGACTGCGTGGGTTCTCCCCGGGTACTCCAGCCAGGATAGGTTGAGTGGCAACACTGATTGACACTAAGCGTGTGAATGTGAGTGTGAATGATGTCTGTCTATCTGTGCTGGCCCTTGTCCAGGGTGTAACCCGCCTCCCGCCTGAATGCAGCTGGGATAGGCTCCAGCACCCCCTGCAACCCCGAGAGGGACAAGCGGTAGAAAATGGATGAATTGATGTTTTTATAATTTGTATCAAATGAGCACATTTGAGGAGCTATTGCTTGGATGTTACTGACATCATGTCATGCTCACATCCCGCCCAAAGAATATGCGTGGTGGTCAAGCTAGCTCTGTTTTCAATAGGCCCTTTTCCACAAAAAGTTCCAAAACTTTTGGTTTCTGGAACCTCTGATTCCTGGATCGATAGGTTCCTGTAGAAGTGTGTGGTTTGTGTTTCCAACACATTTCACAATGTCCAACAGTCAGAAAGTCGTCATGAATTCATGAGGATCAGGAGATTCCTTTTGGTCAATTTCAGCTGTAAATAACAACATATAAATAATAAATGTCAGTGTTCATCTGTAGATAACAATATATAGATAATAAATGTCAGTGTTTATTTGTAAATAACAATATATACATAATAAATGTCAGTTGTATCTGTAAATAATATATACATAATACATGCCAGTGTTAATCTGTAAATAATAATACATACTTAATACATGTCAGTGTTTATCTGTAAATAATATATACATTATAAATGTCAATGTTTATCTGTAAATAACAATATATACAAAATAAATGTCAGTGTTTATCTGTAAATAACATCCATCCATCCATCAATCCATTTTCTACCGCTTGTCCGTTTCAGGGTCGCAGGGTTTGTCGTAGCCCATCTCAGTTGCATACCAAAAAATGTCAGTGTTTATCTGTAAATAACAATATATAAATAATAAATGTCAGTGTTTATCTGTAAAAAAATATATATGAATAATAAATGTCAGTGTTTATCTGTAAAAAAATATATATAAATAATAAATGTCAGTGTTTATCTGTAAATAACATCCATCAATCCATTTTCTACCGCTTGTCCCTTCCGGGGTCACGGGGTGTGTTGTAGCCAATCTCAGTTGCATTCAATAAATGCCAGTGTTTAACTGTAAATAACAATATATATAAATAATGTCAGTGTGTGTCTGTGAATAATATATATATATATATATATATATATATATATATATATATATATATATATATATATATATATATATATATATATATATATATATATATATATATATATATATATATATATATAATGTCAGTGTTTATTTGTAAATAACAATATATAAATAATAAATGTGAGTGTTTATCTGTAAATAACAATATATAAAAAATAAATGTCAGTGTTTATTTGAAAATAACAATATATAAATAATAAATGTTGGTGTTTTGTCTGTAAATAACAACGTATAAATAATAAATGTCAGTGTTTATCTGTAAATAACAATATATACATAATACATGTCAGTGTTTATCTGTAAATAACAATACATAAATAATGTCATGGTTTCTCTTACGCCAACAACACAAACACATTGGCTTTAGCATTAGCTTGTTAGCAATAGCATTCTGTTCACCCGGGTTGAGGCCAGTAACTACACAAATGGAGTGTCACTGACTACTTTTACAACATGTAATAAAGTTAAATGGTTAAAATGTGATGTTATTTGTCTTCATTCCACTTGTGTGCTGCCTCCTTTATTTCACATTTATCTAACAAAGTTGGAGTAGTAAGCAACTGAGGTAGCTGCTTAAATTCGCTTAAAAGAGTCCGTCCACTTCTCGTAGCTTCGCCTATCAAAATTAAGTATATAAAACTAATAAACATTAAACTGCATAGAGTTTGAAGACTATGGCTGCGTAAAAACCCTCCAAAATCATTGCACTGGTCAGCGTTCTTCAACACAAAGATGCCCCCCAAAAGTTACTGCATTTCGAAACCCCTTTTGTTATTTTTTCTCTCCGTTGTCAAGTTTGTTGTAATAGAAATACACAAGAAATAAGAAATAAACAAGTCGCCATGTAAATTCCAATGGCGCCATTTAGCCTTTCTGGAAGAAAAAATGCTTGTGTTGTTTTCGGCTGTATGAATCGTTCAATTAAATGCTAAAAAGAGTTCCTTGATAGGTAATTAAAAAGGGAGGAAGTGTGCAAGATTTTACTAAACGACAAGAAAAGCAGCTCCCACTCAGGTCCAAAGGAATAGAGTCAAAGAATTCATGAGTTTGCAGTGATCACTTTGTTTGTTTGATATACTTTTAACGTCCATTGAAGAACTATCTTAATACTATTTGTATTTCTTAAACACATGTTTGCTTTGAGTGTTTCGAAAATAACCAACTTGGCGAATGTGAGGAAAACCTAAAAAAGTTAAGTTTTTACCAAAGACAACAATCATAAAATAATCTTTCAGCACATACACAATGTTTACATCTATAGTTATATTTTGATAAACAATCATAAATGAATCTTTCAGCACATACACAATGTTGACATCTATAGTTCTATTTTGATAAACAATCATAAATGAATATTTCAGCACATATACATTGTTGACATCTATAGTTCTATTTTGATAAACAATCATAAATTAATCTTTCAGCACATACACAATGTTGACATCTATAGTTCTAATTTGATAAACAATCATAAATTAATCTTTCAGCACATACACAATGTTGACATTTATAGTTATATTTGATTAACAATCATAAATGAATCTTTCAGCACATACACAATGTTTACATATATAGTTATATTTTGATAATCAATCATAAATGAATCTTTCAGCACATACACAATGTTGACACCTACAGTTATATTTTAATAAACAGTCACAAATGAATTTTTCAGCACATATAACTATAGATGTCAACATTGTGTATTTTGATAAACAATCATAAATGAATCTTTCAGTACATACACAATGTTGACACCTAAAGTTATATTTTGATAAAGACAGGACAAACACGCTACTTGTAAACTGCATGTGCAACATCAACAACAAACATGGCAGTAGATGTGAAGTTAAATCCTGAAATGCAACCATACCTGAGCAAAACTATGCATATTCATCCGGGAAAGTTTTAATAACAATTTCCTTGACCCAGCCACACACAAAGAAGTTGTAGACCTCCATGCTTTTTCAAGTTTCATCTGTTTTGTCGTCTAGAATGATGTCTGGAGCACCAGATAGTTCGACATGTCTGATAACGCCACCGACGTATAATCCTTGATATCACTCCACAAACCTTTTTTTTTTTATAACGTATAGGATCTATTCCATGGCATAGTTTGATTTTTCGCTCCTATCTGCTTTTTGCAGGAAGATTCAAGCCCTTTTGTACTCAGATAGTTTGCGCGCTGCTTGCTGTACAACAGCCATCTTAGCTTTGTTGACCACCACTCGTTTTCACTTCTGGGAAGAAGTCACGTGTCAGAATACAAGCAGATGGTGCTCAAAAGTCCTGTTTATGACAGGAGTATGCCGATGTTTTTGAAAACACCTGCTGCAAAAATCCATGTGATAACAATGCATTGTCAAACGAGTCATTTTCTACATGTTGTCTGATGTTTTTCAGGACTGTTGCAAAATTGCTCGTAAAAGATCCTCTATATGATAGGACATGAGCACTTCAATGGTTTTTAGGACCTCGGCCCTACTGCAAAAATGCTTGTCAAAATTGTCTACATGACACAAGGGTTCTGCTGTTTTTTAGGACCTGCTGCAAGAATGTTCGTCAAAGATCCTAACAGGAACACTCTGCTGTTTTGAAGGACCTATTGCAAAAAACACTGGTAGACAGAGGATCACTGACCGTCATGTTTGCAGTAGGTCTTTAAAAACAACAGAATTCTGTCACATATAGGATCTTTGAAATCTTGTCTGAAAATACGGTGGCTCCCAAAGGGTGGCAGTGTTGTCCAAGTTGAAGAACTGAGAAGTCCTATGGTGTAATTGACCTCAAATATAGGCACCACCTGTTACCCAGCAGACGAGGGCTCTGTTGTGTGCAATGGGAGACTCAGGAGAGACCACTACGGGCCGTGGAAAGGGGGCCATTTGGCATGCCCTCTCAAAATAGAAACAATGGCACGTGGTTTGTTAAGGTCAAGAAAATATTTCGGGACTGCTCGTTGTCCTCTGTTGCGGGACGTCAAGATCAGTGATCATGATATGTCCGCCCAGCGCTAACTCCGCCCCACACTCTGCCTCCCATTCTGTTGGATCGTGGTTGGTGTCTACTACTCAGCTGGACAGATCTTCAAAATAAGATATACACTCTGAAGGACTTTCTTCTTCTTCTGCAGTTTTTGTGGGGGGCGGGTTTGACACAGAGGTTTCGGAGTAGTTGGGGGGTGGGGGGCGTTCTCACGTGTCTCCACTTGTGTCGCCATGCCGGCCGGGTTTCAGCAACTGGGAGGAGAGGTCAGTGCATTTGTTGTTAATTTTTTATTCAATAAGTAGATCTGTGGAAATAGTGCCCAAGACAGTTGCAAAAAAATTGTTTATGTGGTTTGACCTTGAGTGTTGGGTTTGGCAAGGTTTGACGGTTTCACCCTTCTAAGTTGGTGCCTACATTAACTGTTTTTATTTGCAAAAATACCACTCAAAGATCCTCTGTATGACAGGGGTGCTCTGCTCTCTTAAAGGACTTAGTGGGGAAAAAAACGCACTTTGCTGTTTTTACTGCACAAATCCAACAGGACCACTTTTTTTAAAGAAAGACTTAGATTTCAAAGATCCTTAATATGACAGGAACAAGAAAAATGTGTCACAGATATTTTATTTGACAGAAGCCCTGTGCAGTTTTTACTGCAAAAAAAATGAAGGGAGCACTACGCTGTTTTTGAGAACATACTGCAAAAATCGTAGTCGAGGATTCTCTATGTGACAGTAGCGTTTTGCTATTTTAAAAGGACCTACCGCAAAAACGCTCTTCAAACATCCTTTGTATGATTTTAACAGCCTGCAGTTTTTAAAGGACCTTCTGCAAAAACACCAGTCAAAGATCCTCTGTAGGACATCGTTAGGACTCAGGAGTAATACTGTTACACAATAATGGGGTTATGATGTCTGTGTTCTCCAAAGTAGGAACATTTGTGTTGTACACGTGATACACCTCCATTCATCCATTTTCTACCACCTGTCCTTCTCAGGGTTGCGGCCAAAGTGCAGGTATTAACGTTAGTTTTCATCCTGTAGGAACAACCATGTGACTGCAAATTGTTTGTTTCTTTGAATGGGACCGCTTTTGTGTATGTGCACGCACTTCGGGCGTTTGTGTACGTGTGGAATGATAGCCGTTAACGTATACGGCTGGACAATTCATAGAATTTGGATCTAGATTTTGGCTTCTCTCAATCATAAAATTATTATAATTTATAAAAACTATTAATGTGTCGCACAAAGTGCATGCAAATTTCTGCGCTTGTTACGGTGAAACGGATGAATGGATGAATGAATGTATGAAAAAAAAGACAACCTCTACTAAAAGGTTTGGATGTCATCTTGGATCCTACCGTACTTTTTATTTGACACAGCGCTAGTATGCCTAATCGGTAATCACTCAACAACAACAAAAAGCAGAGCCTTATGAGTTCTATTTTAACGTAATGGCGGACAGAAATGGCCAATAAAATGGAATCCGCTGTTACACATAGAATATCATGGAAATTGACATAAATGTGAGTGAAATGTTGTCATTGCATCAAGGAGGAAGATTTGTTTGGGAAAATAATGTGTCCTGTAGCGCTCATTCATCCCTGAAACACTAAACAGCTCCGTCCTGAACTAAACTGTTGAGACGGCCACTTGAAACATCAATTTAGCTACGAAGCTAAAGCTAGCAAAAACAATCCATACGCCCACAACACATCTCGTCTGCTGTATTGTTCTGAACGTGATGTGTATTTCTGGTCTTGTCATCCTCGTCCGGACAGATGGGTGACACGGCAGTGCGACTGGATCAAAAGACCTGTCGGAGACGCTTTACTGAACCAAAGGTTGCTTTATTACAAGTGAAGTGAAGTGAATTATATTTATATAGCGCTTTTCTCTAGCGACTCAAAGCGCTTTTACATAGTGAAACCCAATACCTCAGTTAAATTTAAACCAATGTGGGTGGCACTGGGAGCAGGTGGGTAAAGTGTCTTGCCCAAGGACACAACGGTAGTGACTAGGATGGCGGAAGCGGGGATCGAACCTGGAACCCTCAAGTTGCTGGCACGGCCACTCTACCAACCGAGCTATACCGCCCCGAGCGAGTGTCATTATAAAGGTCTGCAGCCCTGGAGGAGGTCAAGTCCAAAAAAATTAGGCACTCCTCACTTGGAGAAGCCAAACCATCAGTTTTATATTCCTCCTTCCTGTCTATGTGTGTGTGCTAAGTCAGGAGAGCAGATCCTGACCATAAAAGGAGATGTTTGTGCATAAGTGTCTGGAAAACAACTGCTTTAAAGGCCTACTGAAATGTGATTTTCTTATTTAAACGGGGATAGCAGGTCCATTCTATGTGTCATACTTGATCATTTCGCGATATTGCCATATTTTTGCTAAAAGGATTTAGTAGAGAACATCGACGATAAAGTTCGCAACTTTTGGTCGCTGATAAAAAAGCCTTGCCTGTACCGGAAGTAGCAGACGAGTAGCGTGATGTCACAGGTTGTGGAGCTCCTCACATCCGCACATTGTTTAAAATCATGGCCACCAGCAGCGAGAGCGATTCGGTCCGAGAAAGCGACGATTTCCCCATTCATTTGAGCGAGGATGAAAGATTTGTGGATGAGGAAAGTGAGAGTGAAGGACTAGAGGGCAGTAGGAGCGATTCAGATAGGGAAGATGCTGTGAGAGGCGGGTGGGACCTGATATTCAGCTGGGAATGACTAAAACAGTAAATAAACACTAGACATATATATACTCTATTAGCCACAACACAACCAGGCTTATATTTAATATGCCACAAATTAATCCCGCATAACAAACACCTCCCCCCTCCCGTCCATATAACCCGCCAATACAACTCAAACACCTGCACAACACACTCAATCCCACAGCCCAAAGTACCGTTCACCTCCCCAAAGTTCATACAGCACATACAGGTAAAAGCCAGTAAATTAGAATATTTTGAAAAACTTTATTTATTTCAGTAATTGCATTCAAAAGGTGTAACTTGTACATTATATTTATTCATTGCACACAGACTGATGCATTCAAATGTTTATTTCATTTAATTTTGATGATTTGAAGTGGCAACAAATGAAAATCCAAAATTCCGTGTGTCACAAAATTAGAATATTACTTAAGGCTAATACAAAAAAGGGATTTTTAGAAATGTTGGCCAACTGAAAAGTATGAAAATGAAAAATATGAGCATGTACAATACTCAATACTTGGTTGGAGCTCCTTTTGCCTCAATTACTGCGTTAATGCGGCGTGGCATGGAGTCGATGAGTTTCTGGCACTGCTCAGGTGTTATGAGAGCCCAGGTTGCTCTGATAGTGGCCTTCAACTCTTCTGCGTTTTTGGGTCTGGCATTCTGCATCTTCCTTTTCACAATACCCCACAGATTTTCTATGGGGCTAAGGTCAGGGGAGTTGGCGGGCCAATTTAGAACAGAAATACCATGGTCCGTAAACCAGGCACGGGTAGATTTTGCGCTGTGTGCAGGCGCCAAGTCCTGTTGGAACTTGAAATCTCCATCTCCATAGAGCAGGTCAGCAGCAGGAAGCATGAAGTGCTCTAAAACTTGCTGGTAGACGGCTGCGTTGACCCTGGATCTCAGGAAACAGAGTGGACCGACACCAGCAGATGACATGGCACCCCAAACCATCACTGATGGTGGAAACTTTACACTAGACTTCAGGCAACGTGGATCCTGTGCCTCTCCTGTCTTCCTCCAGACTCTGGGACCTCGATTTCCAAAGGAAATGCAAAATTTGCATGGTTGGGTGATGGTTTGGGGTGCCATTTCATCTGCTGGTGTCGGTCCACTCTGTTTCCTGAGATCCAGGGTCAACGCAGCCGTCTACCAGCAAGTTTTAGAGCCCTTCATGCTTCCTGCTGCTGACCTGCTCTATGGAGATGGAGATTTCAAGTTCCAACAGGACTTGGCGCCTGCGCACAGCGCAAAATCTACCCGTGCCTGGTTTACGGACCATGGTATTTCTGTTCTAAATTGGCCCGCCAACTCCCCTGACCTTAGCCCCATAGAAAATCTGTGGGGTATTGTGAAAAGGAAGATGCAGAATGCCAGACCCAAAAACGCAGAAGAGTTGAAGGCCACTATCAGAGCAACCTGGGCTCTCATAACACCTGAGCAGTGGCAGAAACTCATCGACTCCATGCCACGCCGCATTAACGCAGTAATTGAGGCAAAAGGAGCTCCAACCAAGTATTGAGTATTGTACATTCTCATATTCTTCATTTTCATACTTTTCAGTTGGCCAACATTTCTAAAAATCCCTTTTTTGTATTAGCCTTAAGTAATATTCTAATTTTGTGACACACGGAATTTTGGATTTTCATTTGTTGCCACTTCAAATCATCAAAATTAAATGAAATAAACATTTGAATGCATCAGTCTGTGTGCAATGAATAAATATAATGTACAAGTTACACCTTTTGAATGCAATTACTGAAATAAATCAAGTTTTTCAAAATATTCTAATTTACTGGCTTTTACCTGTATATTTCCCCAAAGTCCCCAAAGTTACGTACGTGAGACTTTTTGAGACTTTTATTTGTAGGTTGCACAGTGAAGTACATAATCTGTACAATTGACCACTAAATGGTAACACCCGAATACGTTTTTGAACTTGTTTAAGTCGGGGTCCACTTAAATTGATTCATGATACAGATATATACTATCATATATACTATCATCATAATACAGTCATCACACAAGATAATCATCAGGGTGCATACATTGAATTATTTACGTGACATGCACATAGCGTCACGCACATACGGGCAAGCGATCAAATATTTGGAAGCGTACTCACGGTACCGTGTCTGCGTATCCAATTCAAAGTCCTCCTGGTAAGAGTCTCTGTTGTCCCAGTTCTCCACAGGCCCATGGTAAAGATTGACTGTCATCTTTCGGGAATGTAAACAATGAAACACCGGCCGTGTTTGTGTTGCTAAAGTCGGCCGCAATACACCGCTTCCCTCCTACAGCTTTCTTCTTTGCTGTCTCCATTGTTCATTGAACAAATTGCAAAAGATTCACCAACACAGATGTCCAGAATACTGTGGAATTTTGCGATGAAACAGACGACTTAATAGCTGGCCATCATGCTGTCTCAAAATGTCCTCCACAATCCGCGACGTCACGCGCTGACGTCATCATACCGAGACGTTTTCAGCAGGATATGTCGCGCGAAATTTGAAATTGCACTTTAGTAAACTAACCCGGCCGTATTGGCATGTGTTGCAATGTTAAGATTTCATCATTGATATATAAACTATCAGACTGCGTGGTCGGTAGTAGTGGGTTTCAGTAGGCCTTTAAATGTTAACATTGAGCTAGACAGGTAGTCTATTCTCAAGGATATGAATATCACTTTTGCTTTTGCATTCCGAAGTCCCAATTAGAGCCTCTTTTCCTACGAGAAGTGATCCAATCCACCTGCGAATATCAAACTAAGGGGCCTTATCTATTTATGAGCTCAAACTGTATTACCACTATTTAATTAAACTTGGTGGTTTGCTTTCTCCAATGTAAACATAAACATTCACCATATGCAAAACATAATGTGAGTTAATTAATTCACTGCAAACGTCATCATCGATGTAAGATCAACGTACAAACAGGACAACAGCTGTTTTTTTAAAACCGCTTCAAGTCGTCTCCTCACTCCTTACAACCGCACACATCCACCTAGGGTGACCATTTCCATGACACCAAAAAGGAGGACATTATGCGGCATATCAATAAATTACTATGGTGTACATAGGACTCTGGTATACCTTATTTATAGTACAATTTTGAGTGGTTTAAAGATGATGTTTGTGTGGCTGAATAGGAAAAAATATTAAAGTCAAGTGTTTGTTAACAGTATTTGTATTTATTCAATACATTGTGGTATTCAAAAAGTGACCACTGAGATGAATCTTTTCAAGTGCAGAGTGCCACAAAGCATAACATGTGTGGACTTAAATGTAGTTAACATATATAATAAAAAGAAAAATGCCACAAAAAATGTTCCACATCAACATCAAGGCTGCTTGCTGCATATCTGGTTGCGTTATGCAGAATATGGGCCAAACAGTTTGCAGGGAGCACATCTTTTTGGCTCAGTTTCAGCTTCTGATACACACTGTTATGTTTGCCACAATTGACACTGGCATTGTCTGCTGCATATGCAGACATGTTTTTCACCTCTAAGCCAGACATCTCAAGTTTTGCCAGCAGCTGGTTTGTTATGGCTTCTGACGTTTCGTTGCTGTCACTATAAAAATCCAACAGGACATGTTGGATGCCTTCATCAAAGTGAAAATACCTTACCACAATGGGAAAACACTTGTTTGTTCCTTTATTTGAGGCGTCGGTTGCCACGGAAAAGGGTAGGTTGTTTTCTTTTATGTAGTCGGTATGTTCCTGTACTGAATAGTGAGCGATGACGTTCTCGCACAATGCCTTGGCTTTTGTTCGGCCACAGGCCTTTAGCTGTGGGCTAGTCACTGAAAATCTCCCGGTCCCCTTTCATGCCGCAGTCTAAACTTCTGTAGGACTGGTGCTGCTTTACAGCAGTGGTTCTCAACCCTTTTTTCAGTGATGTACCCCCTGTGAAATTTTTTTTAATTCAAGTACCGGTACCCCCTAATCAGAGCAAAGCATTTTTGGTTGAAAAAAAGAGATAAATAAGTAAAATACAGCACTATGTCATCAGTTTCTGATTTATTAAATTGTATAACAGTGCAAAATATTGCTCATTTGTAGTGGTCTTTCTTGAACTATTTGGAAAAAAAGATATACAAATAACTAAAAACTTGTTGAAAAATAAACAAGTGATTCAATTATAAATAAATATTTCTACACATAGATGTAATCATCAACTTAAAGTGCCCTCTTTGGGGATTGTAATAGAGATCCACCTGGATTCAGGAACTTAATTCTAAACATTTCTTCACAAAAAAAGAAATCTTTAACATCAATATTTATGGAACATGTCTACAAAAAATCTAGCTGTCAAGACTGAATATTGCATTGTTGCATTTCTTTTCACAGTTCTTTTTGACAGACATTTTAGTGAGGGTCAAACCATCATGGCATGGGGGAAACTCTGGGTTTATGGTAATGAATGGAATAGCCTACTTAATTTGATGTTCAGTTTATGAACTTACATTACATTACATACCCCCAGGGGTACGCGTACCCCCATTTGAGAACCACTGCTTTACAACATGGTACACCTTGCACAGCTCCGCAGCGGTTATCTTGTCATCCAGGGGCGACGAAACTTCACGAAAAAATGTCCTCATTGAAGAGGTACCTGCCGCATGTTTATTACTTTTATGTTTATCCACGCACCCGCATGCCGTTCAATTGCAGCATTCCCCTGACTACTTACGTCGACATCACATCGACAAAGTGTGCAGAAGCCATGGAATGAGTCTCGACTGCTTTTCGTTATAAATTCGTTCTCTTTTATCCATTCAGAATTAAACGAGGTCTTGCGTTTTGGCATGATGCTAACTTTCTGTCAATGTCATGCCGCAACAGCACATGGACCCTTGTTTACTTTTTTAACCAATGATAAGCAGATTTGTATCCGACACAGCTCTTAGCCAATCATTTGATACGTTACTGCGTTGGGGGCATTTTTCACGGTCTTTGATTGGCTATTGGGCTGCAGCCCAGCAAAGATGAAAAAACTCCACTCTTCAAGCCTAGTGCCTCAAAAAGGAGGACAAATACGTGTCCGGCTTGATGCTGCGCCGGACGCCGGACAGGGCATTAAAAATCCGGACTGTCCGGCCTAAATCCGGACACCTGGTCAGTGGTCACCCTACATCCACCCTTCACAATACCAGCACTATGCAGAACAGCCGATCTCACTGCGCTAACAAAATAAAGGTTTCAAAAAGGTACCTCACGCAAGCACAATGCAATTAAAGCACTTATTGATACATTTCCAAAATGATTATGCTTTGACCTAAAGTACTGCTCAATATTGTCTAAATTGCACCAATATATGTGAGGATGTTTGCATTTAAAGGGGCTGTTTGCAACATTTACACAGATGCCTGGAAGGTGCTAACTTTCCAATGTATTTTACAGTATATTCCATCCTCTTACGGCTTCTAGGACGTAATGATGTAATAACGTACGTACTTAATTAGCTTTGGGTGTAGTTAGCTAATGATAGCGATTCGGATAGCTAGCGTTAGCTGCCATTGAATGTATATTCTATCATAACAACAACGTGACTGCAAATTGTTCTTCGTTGCTTCTCTTGGATTGTTTTTGTACGTGTGCACATGCTCTCTCGGCGTTCGTTTTGGCGAGACCGGACTAATCATTGCACTCAAGCCGGTAAAAAATTGCTATTACATAAACTTTGTACATGTGAAAAATATAGACAATTGTCAAACAAATGTGTTCTTCACACCACTAATGGTAACATAAGCTATCCAATGGTGTTTGTTGTTGTATGTTTTTACTTTAAAAATGTTACTGTGAGTAAATTGAAAACCCTTTAATGAAAGAACATTAAATTACATTATATTTATGACACAAAAAGCACACACTCTATTGGCTTTCATATTGCTGTTGTTATTTCAATTTATTGTTGTTACTATTGTTATTATTTTACTTGTTCATTATTAATTTAAATGCGGTTGTTCTTTTAAGGCAGGGGTGTCGAACGAACAGGTTTTATCTGGCCCGCGTGATGAGTTTGCCAAGTATTAAAAAGGAGCTGCTTTTTTTTTTTTTAACAAAAGAAACTGCTGTTTTAAATGTGTCCACTGAATGTCACAACAGCAATTCTGTTTGGCAAGCAAACGTTTTATACCGGGACCAAGCAAGAGGTACACAGCAAAGGGTGATTGTGGCTGCTCCTCCTCGACCCACATGAAACTTAAAACCTGCCATTTTATGTCTTCTGCTTCGAACACATTGTCATTTGGCACTCTCATTGCCCCAAAATGTCTCTGTCAAACACGAGAAAAGTGAACTTAAATTTAGATTTTTTTTTTACCTCCGTTTCTTACAGTTTGTTGAGTTAGCTCTGAATTGATACGTGGACATGACAAAGGAGGTATTTGATACCTAGAAGAGTTTACAAGTTGTGTTTTTTGTTCAATCCCAGAGAGACTGTGACTTAAAGTTTAATCCTGGTTTTGTAGATACACTGAGACAAAGTCTAAGCACATTGTGTTTTTGAAACTGCACCAATTTCCTCAGAATTTTCAACAAACTTGAAGTGTTTTATCCAGAGGATTATTTGTGATTTGTATGTTTTCATAAAATACTTTTTCTATTTTTGGCCAAAGTAAAACAAAGAAAACAACCTAGAGTTGTCTCTATTTTTAAGTTATGATTTTACCATTCCTTGCCACTTGGTGATACATTTTCCTCCATGCGGCCCCTGAGCTAAAATTAGTTTGACACCCCTGGTTTAAGGTATATATTATATAAAGTTGCGTTTTGGTGATACAATAAATACTGGTGTTTTCAAAAGAATGAAAAATCGTGTTATTAATTGTGATTTCGATATCTATTAAAAATAATTGTGCTTAATATTTTTGCCAGCCCTACATGAATGCTAGACAATTCCCTCAGGCCGACAAGATTTTTTTATGCAAAATAGTAATTGTGACAAACGTAGAAATTAAAAAAGTGTTCTGTTAAACTACTAATGGTAACATAAGCTAGCCCTCAGCGGTGTTGTTTTCATTTGAAAAATGTCATTTGGAGCAATTCTTTCCCACAGAAATAACTATGGTAAGTAAAAGTAAAAAAAGTATATTGCATTGAAGCTACTCTGACAAGTACAATTTATCCAAAAAGTGACTGAATTAAATGTAGCACGTTAGCTACTAAGCTAACACACCACATTTATTTGTAAGTTACGGTAAAGGTGTTGTAAGGTTAGCAATAGCAATCAATAGATTACCTGTAACTTAATATAATAGCGGTATTAGTAAAGCTAACTTTATCGTTAACGTTATTAACACTGCACATCACTCAACGGGCAAGCGTCAAAAAGGTTTTTCAGAAAAGCAAAAAACGAATTACCTTCCTTGGCAACTAATTACATGTATTGGGTAATTATTTTGGTATCAATTTAATTTGTTTTTTGGGAGACTATAGTAAAAATAACTAATACCTTATTTAATTACCTACAGTGTCTGTGACACTGTCAGTAATTAAGTATCATTATCACTATAAGTATCACATCACGCCAAACCTGGAAGTGTGAAGTCAAGTACTTGACTTCCCTAAAGAGGAGGGGGTCTTTAATGAATATTCATTCACAATTTAACCATATTAATCATGTGTGCATTGCAGACGGTGACTGGAACCCTCGCCCTGTCAGTCTTCACTGCTGTACTGGGATCACTGGAGTTTGGCTACAACATCGGCGTCATTAACGCGCCCCAAAAGGTAGCACTAACTTTCGAAAATACAAGAAATAACGCAAAAAAAACCAACCAAAAACTTTTTGCGGTAAAGTTGTAACACGGTTGCTTGGTTGATGCTAACGTTATATAAATGAGCAGTACAAGAAACAACTCTTTCAGGAATCAGAAAAATAGTATAGAAAGGTGTCAATTTCTCAATATCCTAGATTTTACAGCATGTACAGCATTGATTCTTAGCAGTGGTACTTCAGGAAACACCTTCTCTCTCATGCAAAGAAACATCTTGCTGATGCAATCTATGTGTGTTTTACTCTTGCAACCCCCAAATGTTCTAAACCAGACCTGGGAAAATTAAGGCCGGGGGTTAAGATTTTCAATCTGTAATAATTTTTTTAGATCTTTAAGATCGAAACTGTAGATGCCATTATGATGTGCAGTGATGTTTTCAAATGACCGTAAGTCTTGAACTATACAAAGTATTTCAATGGTTAGAATCTGCGCTTTTGCGTGATATACTAGTTACCAGAGGTGGGACCAAGTCATTGCTTTGCAAGTCACAAGTAAGTCTCAAATCTTTGCCCTCATGTCTCGAGTCAAGTCCAAAGTCAAGACTGGAAAGTCTCAAGTCAAGTCCCAAGTCCTGCATTTTGAGTTTCGAGTCCTTTCAAGTCCTTTTAACCACAGACTAATATATTTACACAGATTGTGTATGCTTTTAAAACGCTGTATTTATTTATTAAAATAAGTGCATTTGAAATTGCAGGGAAAAAGATAGTGGTGACATTGCACTTCATAATAGCACTATTAACTAGACATTTTAAACATTTAACTCATTCCTTTACAGAATAAACACATTTGAAAAAACAAGTGCAACTGTACTTATTTGTACAAAAGTGTTAACATTGTATTTCCATGGCATATTGCATTGTAACTAGTTCCACAGCAGTTTCTATCTTGTTCTTACCTTATCTCATTGATCTCATCTCATACTGTATGTGTGTTTATGTGTGCGTACACATGAAAAACATAACAAATACATGAACAAAAAAATGAACAGAGTTGTACTTTTTAGATGTCAGGGCCCTATGCAATATGTACACATATTCTTAATATAGTATACATTTTAACTGACCTTTATTTGACTATGTTTGTCTTTTTGTAGGTGGCTAATATACGCGGTGCTGCTGACCGCCGTCAAACGTTATGTTACTGTGTGTGATACATTGACTAACGTAACGTTATGTGTAGGTACCTTATGCAACCCTGCATAAAAAAAAATCACTTGACAAAAAGTTTGAATAAGGTAGCGAACTGCAGTGGACGCAACATATTGCCGTCTTTGCAATGACTTTATAACCATAGACATCTTATAAGTAGACGCAGCATTGGTTGCTGTTACGCGAGCAATTTGGCCGCCATCTTGAAGTGGTGATGAGGAGCCGGCGAGCAGCCTAAACTGACAGTTCAGCGTTTTCCTACTCAAATGAGCGGACTGTTGAAAATAGAAATCGGGGGATTACTTTTCACAAGTAAGATTTAACATTAACGTACTATTGGTTGTATTTTATGAAAATAATATTACCACAGAAATGAAAAGGAGCAAAGATCTTCAATATTTGTATGTGAAAATCACAAATAAATCTTCTGGGGGAGGATGACGGCCCTACAGGGGTTTGGTTTACAAACGTTCAGCCCCACCTAAAACAAAATTCACCAGCCGCCACTGATTATGATACATTCTCATTTTAGGCAAAATATAAGACAATAATTTCTTAACAGTATAATTGTAACCAGGAATAAGTCTTCAAGTAACAATATTCAAATACAAACATTGTTGGGTAAGACAGCATTTGGTTTTATTCTGAATCCAGTGAAACAGATTGGTGGTTTTAGCTGATATAAAGACTTTCAGGTGTTTATGTATGTTTAAGTATTTGGCAGACGTTTTTATCCAAAGCGACATACATAAAAAATACATATATAACAATCACTGTAAACAATATCATTTAAGGGAAGAATGGAATACAAAATATCAATACAAAGTGTCAAGACAGAATAAACTCTCTGCTGCTGCAGCAACAGAGATACAGTCTATAGGTCCCTAACATATATAGATATCTAATGTATTCATACATTGTTTATGTAGGATATACGCATGTACCGTATTTTTCGGACTATAAGTCGCAGTTTTTTTTCAAAGTATATATGTTTTTTTCCTTCTTTATTATTCATTTTTGGCAGGTGCGACTTATACTCCGGTGCGACTTATACTCCGAAAAATACGGTATGTATAACCTAATCATATTGTTTCTTCAATTTAAAAATAGCTGACCGTTTTCTCCCCCCTTCTCTGAGATTATATTCCCAGTTTTGATCTCGGACGTCTGGTCACTTATAGCGTATAAGAATATTATATTACTGTTAAGCAAACTATGAATAATAAAACACGCCAAAACATGTGTCCGTTATCATAGCTACACCATACTTGCCAACCCTCCCGGATTTTCCGGGAGACTCCCGAAATTCAGCGCCTCTCCCGAAAACCTCCCGGGACAAATTTTCTCCCGAAAATC